>NW_011887833.1:269142-285957 GCF_000806365.1 Fopius arisanus
GAATTTTTCAATTTCAGTGAATAGCTCCTCGATTTTTATGCTCCCCTGATATTTTTTTTTTAATTTTGAATTTTTCAATTTCAGTGAATAGCTCCTCGATTTTCATGCATTCATTTCAGGTATTCATATCAAATTCATATCAAATGCGATTTCATTACGCAATAATTACCCGAATTATTCATAATTATGCCATGAAATATTTTTTCAACTCAAATAAACAATCAAAAGCAGAATAAAGACAAATATCTTTATAAAAGCATTCCAGAATTTCACACTCGAACAATTTAAAAAATGGACGTATTATGAACTATTGTACCGGATTAAAAGCGAGGGCCGCAGATTCTATTGAAGAGCCCACACACATAGGGGCGTATGTATCCCCATGACAACGAGCAGAATTTATCCCCGAATCCACTGCAACCCCAAGTGCTCAACATTGAACCCAATTCAAAATTCTGTAACTCCATTCAAAATTTTTCAATTTCTCAATCCAAAATTTTTATAAAAATCTTTTTTTTTTCAATTCCGATCCGAAGCGCTTTCCCCGTCGCACTTGGCGTCACCTATTAAATTCCTTTTTTCCTCACTCCATTTTTTTTTCTCACTTCATTTTTTTTCCTCAATTCATCTTGAGCGGTAAATTTTCGCTTTCCTGAATTCAATGGGAAATACATGGAAGACCCGGGGTTGGCTCCTCAGCGCAAATGTATCGCAAATTGTCGGTTGGCAAGAGATGGAGAGAGCTTAATGCAGAAAGGCGAGGCGGTATAACCCATCCCGCGAGTGAAACACCCAGTGGTATACGATTTTAGCTTCACGACGAATGTACGAGGAGGAAGGAGGTACTCTTAACCAAGCGGTTATAGAAGTGCTATTTCGCGGTGGCCGCACCATCATTGCACGCGGAAAATACCGTGGGTGGAGCTTAGCCATGGGAACATGGACCACTCCACACAAATCCTAAGAATCCCAAAGGGAATCCACAAATATCAATAAATAATATTCATCCCTTAGCCAATAAACAAATTCCTCCCTAAATTGAATTACAAAATTTTGAAAATGTTCTGGGGGTTGACGAGGGTGGGCGGAAGAAATTTTTTATCCGCAATATTTTCTTCGTCTTAATGATCTCGCGGGTGCACAGTGGCTTGGATGAGGGGTGTGATGGGGTGTCGAGGGGAGAAAGGGGGGATGGATATACACTCGACTGTAACTCGGTTGCCCTCAAATCATCGCGGGGTGTGAGAGGCAAATGACGTCCGGCCATGCGGAAGTAATGCGATAATGCCGGCCATGAAAGGCTCCCACCGTGATATCTCCCGGTGCTTTGATGTTCTCGTCAGTGACGATCTCGTTTAGCTTTTACCGTTTTTACGTTCTAAAAAGCTGCTGAGGTATTCTACGAACGGCCGAGGGACCGGTGAAATTTAAATGAAAAACCCTTTCTTTTTTTTCACCAATTGGTGATCACCATTGGTAAAACCAAATGATTTGATTAGCGCAGAAAATAAATTTTTCTAGTTATTTTTGCATTTTTTTCAAAGTAGACGAAATATTTTTTTTTTTCAGAGAGAAAGGAAGTTCTCAGGGTTATTCAGATGTGACTAGGTTTCTGGAAATGGGCGATGACGCTGCCTCTTTTTTTTGGTAATCTCCCATTCAGGAAAGTCACTCGGGCATCCCTCAGGTTAATTCTCCCATCTCTCAATGGACTCAACCATCACGTGAATGCGGCACATGAGCCGTCGCGTAATGAATGGGCACGCGGGACACTGTATGTGGGCTAGACGGGACAAAAATAGCGGGTGCATGATCATCCGAGTATTGCTCAACGTGATGTCATGTAATTATCGTTGCGTGAGAATTTCACGTCTGGTGGGTTATGATTTTTCAATTGAATTGTTGTTCCTCGCAACCAATCCTTCCAATACAGGAGATCCAACTCACCGAATTAGGTCACCACTGGTCTCATCCTCATCACCAAGGAAAATCACCCAGGAAAATGTCCACTGATTCGTTGACTCCCGACTTGATTCCTGCCTTCTCCGAAGTCACGAAGCATCTCCCGGGTCAAACGGCTGATCAGCTTGCTCCATTCTTCAGCCGAATTCGGTGAAGAACCGCAACAGCATGACGAGAAATCTTCCCCGAAGCAATAAGTCCTGATTGCCAGACCTGGACCACAGATAACATCTTTGGCAGCTTTCTTAATCCTCGGATTCCTCGAAACCTCACCAACTGAGTTCTTGAAAGGACGAGAGACAAACGAAATGAGACAGAAATCTTCACCATCCCCTCAACCTTCTCGAAGAGGTCCACCACTTTCACATCCACCCGCTCACATCTGCTCGTCTCTTTCTGATGGTTTCGCATCGCCCTCCCGTGCCCCCATCCGGTAATGACAATCATTACCGGAATGATTGCAGCGGTGGGTCCGCGCCGCTGAGAAGCGCCGGGCACTGCTATTGGGGGATGGAACACCACCTTATAGAGTCTCTGGTTCTCGATGCGAACGGATTGTCACATGCTCTCAGAGATACAATCGTCATTTGTACTTTTTTTTCAATTGCTCATTGCTCCAATTGTCCAGCGATGAACGTCAAGTCAGTTGTCCGGTCAAAACAGTGATCCGTGTGCAGTGCAGTGTGTCATAGACAACCGTAACTCCCATTCGATCTCAGAAGATATCAACTATATTGTTTAAAAAATTATACCGGATCAATGAGGGAATCAACATTTTGGAGAAGTTCATCTGGCGAAAAGGTAAGAATGGATGGTCAATTTGGGCAAGTGCTGGACCTGAATGAGCGGACAATCAGAGGTGAATTACTCCCAATTTGTGATGAATCTCTGACCAATTAAGTGCATGATAATCGCTGTCCCAAGAGACCACCGAGTCCCGGGTACTTGCCAGTTGTTTGAGGGTGAAACTTTGCCATGTGAATCCACTAACCTGGGGAATCTCGGCTCGTTATCGCGGTTAGATTCAAATGTGAGAGCAGTCCTTCTGAACAATCCGTTGATCTGATCAGTCTAGGTCAGATTGATGAAGAATAAAAAAAATTAAATCACGATCAATTCTTCATGCCTGGCATTGGTATTCGGGTAAAGTCCGATGGAATTATCAGACGCGTGTAAAATTTTCCACCCATAACCTCAAAAAATATTCGCATCCGCGCGGTTACCAGGGGAGTCCATTAAATTACTGTAAAACACTTAATGGTCGTGTGCACCGGGACTCATGAGAAATACAACTTGGAATTGTTACGCTTCTGCGTTTCCAGTGCAAAGCCACACTAAATAAAACAAGAATCATACCCAAGTACGAAGGAAGAAATAAAATGAGAAAAAAAAAATGAAATGCAAGAGGTACGAGATACTTTTATCGACTCTCGCATATATACTGCCGAGTTTTATATCCTTGAAATGTTTCTTGCACTGTTGGTCGCCATTTATACATATCTCTCTCCGTCGTAACACTTCTGCTGTAGGAATAATTCCGCATGTTTTTGCATAACCCGAAGGTTGAAGAAAAAAAAAAATGAGAACTTGTGTTTCCACTTAATTAGCAAAACAAAAAAAAAATTGATTTCAAATTCAGAGTCAACCATTTCCGCGATTCTGCCACATGGAGGACGCGCAGCTCAAGATGGCGATTGGTTTCAAAGACGATCGAGATAGGGTTGAGGATTTTTTTTTTCTTTTCGAGAATAAAAAATATATGATGTAGATGGCGGCTTGGAAAAGGGTGTAGCCAAGGTATATGGGAGTTAGGGCACTGAAACAAGTGCATATTCTCTCTGTTATATACCGGTAAATAATAATGATGGCGAGGTGCGCGTACGCGTTGGAAACCCAGCGATAAGGAGGGAGTGTCTACTGCCGCCATAATGATAGCTCTGGCTCTTGAACAGAGCCTGACTCTGGTCTTCATATACCCATTTTACCCCCCTTACCTCAACCCATCACCCCCCTAGCCCCCTCGGTATATACATGTACCGTGCCTTCGCCTGGTACATAGAGTATAATTTTTTCTATTCTCTCCTCTCATACTTATTTATTTATATCAACTCGAGGTATATGTATCAGGCAGGGGATGATAAGCGATCAGAATTTTGGCGATCAATTTTTCGACAATAATTAAAATTACACGAATCATCGAACTTGCGCAGAAAATATAAAGTACATGAATTGACGATAATATTTTATTCTCAATTCAAACAGGAGTTGAAAGAAAAGGAATAAAAAATTTTTTCAACATCTGAGAGTCATTGGCTCACCCCCCGATGGCGATAAATAACATTTCTCCACCTCCTAGTTCCGAATTGTCGGGTTGAAGTGGAAAGTTTTTCGATCAAGGAGTTGGTGTATTTCCTATGTACCCTCGGTGCCACGTACAGGCAAGTACACACACTGTATATCACCGGGTGTATGATAAACTCAACGAGGGGAAATGTTATGTACACTCGTGTACATAATCGGTGCTTTTGTACACGAGTGTACGGTAAGCAACGATTGGTCGGGGCGAGTTCGGATTCATTAGCGCGCGGTTCGCCATTGGCCGGTGATGCCTCAAGGGAGGTGGGGTGAGAGAGGGGGCACACACTCTCGTGTTTCCTCTCGTATTATTTATTTTTATTTTTCTTTCCATTTGATTCTGTGTTTTTTTTTTTCTCCTTCGTTCGCCTTTCTACACCGAGGCGCGTTGGAGAACCCAGAGAGGGCCGCATAATCACTCGTCTCGGCCTATATGCAGAAGTCAAGAGACTCGCGCGATCGTGCATGATAGATACAAGTTGTTGGTGTACATGGGTGTGTATATACGTGTGTATATAAGACCTAGAATTTCTCCTTAAGACCTCATGCACGCATACTGTATTTTTTTTTTAAGGATATGGAGGTGGATCTGATGGGGTTGGGGAGGACACGAGAAATGGCACCTTTCCACGCTAACCCTTCCTCAAGAAATAAATAGATACTAGATTAATTGTTTATAATATTAAACAAAGCATATGCGGAATGATAAGGGTAAATAATAATGAATTGGTGATGAGGGAATTTTTCGGAACCAAAAAATATATTTAAAAAATTTTTTCCGATCGCATATCCGTCGAGATAAATTCGAATGATTAATTAATAATTTATAATCATTAATTTAATTTAATTGGAATGTTTAAACAATGAATGACTGGTTTTTCCGAGATTGATGACGATTATTGTTACTATTATGGTTGCGTTGGGATAATTATTGGTAATGGATATTGCTAATTAACAAAATTGTTAACGAACGTTGGATTTTGAATTGCGTAATGGCTGATACCGGAGGAAAAAGAGTCCTTTTATCGTCGATTGGAATAAAACAATTGTTTCCAGTGCATTAGTCACACGTTCCTTACAACTCACGTTAACTTTCGAGTGCTGCTCGACGTTGGAATACGTCAGTGAGAGGGCCCTCTTCATTTTTTTTTTTTTCATTTTTTCCTCGTTCGCTCATCCCCTGGAGCAGTGAGGGAGAGAAAAATGAGAGAGTGGATATATGTGGGATAGGGGTGCTTTGTCGTTCGACACTTGCGCATTGGCACTCGAATGAGGGGACGGATCCAATATGGAGAGACTGGAAGTAGGGGGTATTGGCAAGGATGAATGCAGATGAATTGACTGGTAGTTTGGTGAATTTTTTTTGTTGTAAACATTTGGGGAATTTCGGGAATCAATTCCACCCGGTGACCGAAGAGACATGAGAAATTGGTCGCCATTTTGAGAGCTGGGATTACAGATTGAGACTTTGGGAATTCTGAAAGAAGAATTCATTTAGAAAATTATTAATGCGAGGGCAAATTAATTTAATTGCTATTTTGAGATTTGAAATGGCGGATTGATTATAATGGATTGTCTTTGAGAGAAAATTTTTTTTTTTTCGGTGCAATAGAAATTGCAGAAATGATAATTATTTTATTTTATTTGTTTCAGAAAAGGAAAAATGAAAAATGGCGATTGGATGGTCGTAATATCGGTGGATATGGATCGTCGTATTCCAGAGAGGGGCTGATGAGATCAAGTTAGCACAGCAGAGGGTGGAAAACCCCCCGGGGGGGAGGACTGAGGGTTGGAGTTTCCATGGCAACAACGATCCCTCAGTAGCCGAAGGCACATACCCTTTATTCAACCCTGCCACGTACATCTCTCCTCATCCGCCTCCTTTTTCACTCGTAATTTTCAATTCAACTCCACAAATTCATCGAAAATTATTTCAAATAATTATTCCCTCGCCTGGAGCATAATTTCCATTTTATACACCCGGAATGAGGAAAACCACAGAAAAATTCTGGAATTTTTCCAACTCCATGAATTACAAGACGAGAATTCCATCAAGATTTTCTGAAAAAAAATTCATTTCACATTCATGCAAAATTTTGAATTTCTACAACAATTTCCTGTTATATAATTTCCAACGGCTGGTGACTTCTTCCAAAAACAAAACCTTTTCCTCAATAAAACCGGTGCCCCCCCTAATTTAATTTCCCCCCTTATTATCCCCCGGAGTAGATGGCAAAATTTCCCCCTCCCACGTAGAATAACGAAAATTCTAAAATCAGCATCACCTCATCCTAAAAAGGGAATCGTGTCCTCATTATAATCCCTCAGGATCGAGGGCCCCAACCCCTTTGAAACCTAACATTAGTGTAAATGCGAGATGGAGTGTAACATTATGATAGCAAGTAGAAACACTGGGAGGAGGACAGAACAACATGAGGGAAGATTCAAGAGAGAATCGCTTTGAATGCCAAAGGAGAAACTGGAGGGATATATTATGTTAATGCATCGACGATCGGATTACAATGGGTCTCATATAGACGAGACAGGTTTATACGTAGGTGTATCCTAAAAAAAAATGGCGAGAAAATTAATGACCGAAGGCACCCGTTTTTTTTTCTCAACCCCCAAATAGTTGTTGCCCATTTACATTATGTATAATGGTTTATTAAAAATGATATTAATAAAATACACTGAGGATCTTATTTATATGCACTCATCTGAGTTGTTTATAATCCTGTTATAATAATCCCGGCAATTTCCTTCAGGAAACTCGTGGAGGCTGACTTGAATATTTATTCAAACATAAAATAGCAATTGTCGGAATTTAATGGTCATTTTTATTTATGCCATTCACCATTTTTTCTAGCGCTTAAAAAATTGGGTGATCATTTTTCATATTCGAATATTCAAGTTTCTTCAGTTGAATTTCTCTCTCGTAATTTTTTTTTATAATTAATAAATTAATATAATGATTTATAAATTTTTTGACGGGCAGTGAAGACTCTGAAAAATTGCGCGATGAAAATTATGAAATTTCGTCAATGTGATTTTGTTGTCGTGATTATTATTGCATAATTCGATCCGTGTGAAGGGGATTCCCTGGATTTTCCGGTTGTTATATCTATAAGTGGTGATTTCCAATATTACCGATGTAATTGAAAAAAAAATTCAGAGGGAAGTTTCGAGTGGATCTTGATGCACGTCAGAGTGCGGCTGCATAATAATGGTTTTTCGTTCGAAAATCAACAGTTTTTCCGTGAAACGAGCTTTCAATGTGAAACAAAACCCCTCTTTTCCCTCAGAAACGGTGGGAGTGAGGAGTGCCATTAGTGCTTGGAGTACTTTAGAAGCTTCTCTGAGGACCCACCGCAGAGAAGAGTCGCTCACTCGAGTGTCTGCCATTATTATTGTTGAAACAAAAATTTTTCAACCGATTATTTCCACACTGGAGTGGTGAATAAAAAAGATATCTCCCATCGGACTCGCTCCATATGTATAAATGCAGACGGATTTTTGCGTCGTTTAAGGTGAATAATGCGTTTTTAATAGTTGGACATGGGAGCATTCGAGGATTTCAATTTTTTGCTGATAAAACTGTCATTAAAATCATTCCTCAGAAAATATCCATGGAAGACGACCTCGAGAAATGAA
The DNA here is from genome assembly GCF_000806365.1 of Fopius arisanus. Classification (NCBI taxonomy): domain Eukaryota; kingdom Metazoa; phylum Arthropoda; class Insecta; order Hymenoptera; family Braconidae; genus Fopius; species Fopius arisanus. The sequence continues at coordinate 277,111 of NW_011887833.1, forward strand.
AATGGCGCAGACATATATTTTCGCAGACTGCCATTTTTTAAATTATTTATTTAATTGCAATTTTATTGTTTTAACTGCGGATTCATCATATATCGAATTTTTTTAATTACATGTTTTGATAAAATAAAATTAATGATTTTGAATTCACTGCTCTGGTTGCTTCTCATACGTCTGGAGGAAATCCATTTCCCAAATATTCATCATTGAAGCAAGCCATTTCCTGAAGTTGTTTATGATAAACACCTGGGAATAGTGGAAGTACAATAGGTTTATTCACTTCACCTCGAATCGGCCAATTTTCCCACTTTCTAATCCAATTTCCACGCTTGCTTCCTCCATTCGTCAATCCATTTTTTTAAATTTTTAAACTGGCAAATATTCGCTAGTCTAAGACTCTTTTTTTATATTTCAAGAAAAAACCATGAAATTTGGTACCGGAAGACGGAGGTCGTGACAATAGGCACTCATTGCGATAATGGATTGCCCCAGGATGATTATTGGAATTAAAATCCAAATCTCCTATCCCCTTTCCATCGTAATTCCAAGAATCATTGTTGGATTTTGGATTAATCTTCCTTGGGAGGGAGTTATGGGGTCAGTTGGCCACCAGCTCCCCAAAATTCACCTCCCTCCCCAAAAAATCCAATTTTAAACAAAATCTCGGGGGATAAAATGGGGGGAAGAAACCCCTTTTCATTTTTTGTCTGAAATAAAAATTTGCGCGCGTGTGCGAACCTCGAGTCCGTAATAACAATGATTAACGCGACGAATGGTCCATTTCGTCGTACTCGTGGTTGCGCGTTCGATAAAAAAAAATGTGGAAAAAGGGAGGAGAGGAAAGTTAATTTTTTTCCCTCAGCCTGGGCTTCAGAATTTTTTTTTTATTTTCTCTGTTCGTCCCCCGATGCAACTCCCTCTCAGGTGGAGGGAGTCAAAATGGCGTCAGAAGTTGAGTTAATTTTCGGCTTCTCCGAAGAGTCTGCAATTATCCTCCACGAGTTCGCATTAATTTTTATCCAATTTTCAGCCATTTTTTAATTTTGCGGAATAATTAATTACCGGAGTTTGCCATGGGGATAAATTTTTCAACAATTCGCGGAATTAAATAGATGAACGGCTTCGATAATGGCGGATAAAAAATTCGGTAATTCATCAACGGGAATTATTCTTCAATATTTTCAATTCTAGAGTGAAAAAAAAAAATTCTCAACTCTATAAATTATTCCGTATTATTTATTTTACAGTATTTTTTCCGGTCAGATGACAATTGTCGAGTGATCTTTCATTCATTACCCACAGTAAACAATTCACCAGAGGTAAATCGAGCGTAAATAAACTCCGGGATATCCCCATCATCAATTGTCTCGTCAACGAGACCCCGAGATCTCCATGGCGTGAAAAAAAGAAGAGATAACAGAGCGTTAAACTATGTGATTACACTTTTTGATCTAAAAACTAATATTATAATGAGGTATTGTTTGTCTGGTTTTAAGGATCAGAAAAAAATGATAATGAATAAACGGAAGTTAAGAGAGATACCGCCCGGGATAGTGCAAGGGTGAGGGGATTAAAAACAAGAATGAACAGAGATAATCGAGTCGTGTAACATTTATAACGTAATGGGAGGGACGTTGTAATAATATCAATTACGTCGGGGGGATAGGTTCTTATAGAGTCTCTTGGCGACGCAGATTCACGGATCTGTCGGCCAGAAAATTGCTCCCTCTTTCCCCTATCTATTTTTTTCAATCTATTTTTTTTTCGTCTTTATGTTTTCGAGTGGACCACCGACCAGCTGACATCTCTCGTTCATTTGCCTCTACCTCGCAGACAATTATTTTCCCTCGTCACGATATTAGCGAGCCGTCCAACCGGAAAAATTCAAGACCACCGACGACTCATTGAAAAAAAAATATATTTTCTGACTGCCGGGAGATAGTGAATTTTTATAAATTTTTATAAATTTTTATAAATTTTTTTTCTCTGGACAGGTGATGACAAAATAAATACACATATTATTTATACCGATCTATTTGATTGTTAGATTATTTACTGAATGCTTGATCGCTCCAAAATCTCTGTGGCAGTTCTGCCGCAGCATGGATGACAATTTGATAATAAATAATAATTTTCCACTGCAATTAATGCACATGATTTTGTTTAGCACGTGGAAGGCGTGTTGTTTAGTGGCGGTCTGTTACGGGCGTTTCGTTCGACCAATGGCAACGTTTGTGGAAATCATACGCGAACATCGCCAACCAGGCAACCCAGGCGTAAGGTTAGTCCAATGTTACGTGTTTCTCTCTTTTTCTCATATTCTCTCTTCCTCGGTCTCGTTAACATTCGACGTGCCTGTCTCTTTTTGCTAGAGAAGGTGGGGCTTCGATCGCCAACAACCGAGACACCAGATACCTCTCACTTCAAAATCCTTATCCTCCACCCTTTCGTTGTGCAATAAAAAAAAAAAAGGAAACTAAAAAAAAATGTGGAAAAAATCACCGCGGGGAAAATCGAGGAATGCAAATCGATCTTTTTTTTTTTTACCGGTAATTGATGGACTTTTTCCATGTGATGTGTGGGACGCATGTTGATGGACACTTGCGTCATGTCGGCATCGCATTTTTAAGTCACAATTATTGCCGCAATTGCTACTGTGCAACGAGAGTTCATTGTCAATGGAATATTGTGGGGTTTCTCGTTGGAATTATATCGGAGAAATTATTTTTAATCTGATTTTTTTAATTCAGTTATTGGTGGAGGCATTGGACTAATGGACGGGGAGAAATTCGGAGGAGAAATTTACGGTGGAGGAGTAATGGAAAAATATCGAGTGCTCAAGTCCTATTTCTGGGTTTTTATGTGAGCATTTTTATTAGAATAAGAAAAATGAGTAATTCCAGTAGCAGCACTGGAATTTTTATGGAGTACTCCACCTATTTTCTTTAATTGATAACGGATCGCGGATTTTGGTAAAAAAAAAATAAAGAAAATGAGGAAATGAATTGATAAAGAAGGATCTGATGAGATAATAATTTTTTAGCGTGGAGAAGTTGAATTTGAATCGAGGGCTGGTGGTCTGTTTGATCGACTTCCCCAGTTAATTTTTAATTTCTCCCTTATCCATTAAATTCACCTGTCCCAACTTGAAATTCCGTACTTTATAACAGTCGTCATGACTGGAGAGAAAAAAAAAGAGCCTTGGGAGAAGCAATCGTAAACGCGAGTCGAGAGAAAGCGGTTTGTTCGACTCTCCATTTTCCAAGAAAGCCACGTGAGGTACACCATCGAATATCGATTATTATTTTTCTTTTTCTCTCCATTTTAAAACCGTAAATAATTTCTACCGAATAGGTCATACACTGCGCCTAAAAAAGGAAATGCATAACCGAGCGAAATGCTCGATAATAAACGGTACTTTATTCCGCTCTGTACATTCCCGGTTCAATTTGAATAAGGGAAAATAGTGTATACTCTTTCGGTGTGGAAACATTGAAATGTTCTATGCAAATATTGCGCTAGAATGTTACACTTAACTGCTCGACTTTCGAAATAAATAAAAATAATTCCTGGTAAAATAGCCGGAGGTGTTGCCCTCCTGGGGCTTTATTTTTCCGTCCTCAATTGAATTTTTCGTTTGGGGAATATTTTCCCAGCGAAGTCCGACAGAAAGTATTAAATATAGAATATTTAATTCACCTCTAATTGAAATAAAATGCAAATTGAATGCACGAAAAAAAAAGGTAATGGCATTTTTTTTCCTGAAAAAACATTTCCAATTAAATTTTTTGATGAATTACTCCTTCGAGTGGCAGAAAACAAATTGTTTTTCCATCAAATTAAGGGGAACGGCAAAACCGTAAAAGAAAGGGCGTAAAAGTGGAAAAAGTGCATTAAATTTGAAAATGTAATTAGACTAATGTTTTTTTTTGTTGCTGCTTTATTCGACTGTAATAACAGGTGTAATCCGTTGACTGTGCGCCGCCTTTGATTGAGTCATTGAGTCATTAGACCCGTGAACAAGGACACATTAAGCGGAAAATAAATATCGGTTACTGATATTGACGTGAGATTGACCATTTTTTTCTTACACCTCGCATGTGATGTACGAAAAAAAAAAAAAATGACAAAATTGCAGCGGAATTGAGACAAACGGGGCGCCTAATTTTCCAGAGGCTTGTATATTTAAAATCACCTCGACTCGTTGATCGATGTAATGATCGAGTGCTCGAATGAGAGCAGGTGAGAGAATTAAATCGAAACCACTACCAAAACCGTCGAACATTATCGAAAGCGGTAAATTAGGGTAGTTTTCCCGGGGATGATAAATTACCAGGGGATTATATTGATCTCGAATGTTCGATTCATAAATTTGTCACGCATATTGACACCTCCATTGCCTCAAATTTTTTTTTAATCTGGGAATGGATGCCCAATAGATAGACTCTTGGCAAGTGAAATTAATTGACTCGTGGAGTTTTGGAATTTCATGTTTTGAGATCGCGTGCCACCCAAATATTCCAGGAATATGCTGATTATCGCAAGAGCTCGGACCATTCTCGGTGGAATATTGTGTAACTGTGTGGATTACTCACTATTATTCACCCACACCGATTGCCTCTTCGCAGTTCTCTTCCGTCCTGAAATTCCACCCTTCATTATAATATCCACTCTGAAAATCTCCACTGGATTTTCCATTTCACATTGTTTTCTCATTCACACATAGATATGGAATACCCCGATATTGCACTCATCCGGATTCATTAACATATAGCATTAATAAAAAAATACATGAAGATTGATATCTGGGAAGTAATTATTCTCCAGTATCTCTCCATCTTTCTGCGGTTGGAAATTCTGGATTAAACTCGCAATTTTTCTCATCTTCAGTCAAAATTCAAAATTTGAACTTCAAAGAACTGAATTTCAATTGAAGTATATGGGAATGAAAATAAAATCATTTTTTTTTGTTGGAGAATTCTACTTGAAATTTTTCACAGGTGATCGAATTAATTTTGATATTGATGAATTTCAATTTTTGCCAAAAATTCTATTTCAAAATTCCCGCAATAATTTCCCTGAATTTTCGTGAGCGTTTCACCGTCTGACTTTGTGGCTGAAACTTGAATAAATTTTTAGCAGTCCAGTAATAAATTTGATTGCAGAATGTTGCCGGCTTATCTAGAGATAAATTGCAAGTAACAATTTGTAATAAAAGCAAACAGATTCATGAGCGATTATCCCGGCAGTTTATGGGATTCTGGTTAGTTAAATTTCCCTGAAAAACGTAATTTCCGGATAAAACCAGTTGCATCTGATCATTGAATCTCATCAGTCGGTAAAAAATCCACTCGGGGCGAAATAATCGGTGAAAAAAATCACGATGATTCTTTCTCTCGTGGCAGAAAGGGAAGAAAACTCGTCGTGAAATGTAAGTTCCAGGTACAGCAATATCATTTTTTATGACGCAATCATCGGTGCGGTAATGCATCGTGTGATCATTAAATCGGCCTGAGGGCCCAATGGGCTTCTGCCATATCCATTTTTTTTTCCAGAACCTATGGCTTCTCGTTAGATCTCCAATTGATACGTACAGACAGCGAATATACAAATCGTCCCATCGAAAAAATGTCACTTTCCATTTTACCCTTCGACTTTCCACAAGAATCGATTCGTTAAATAAAAAAAAATTAAATAATAAAAAAAATGGTTACGGGAATTTTTTCAATTGTCGATCAGATTAATTAATATTGGGGCGTTATTTCAGTAAATAACTTGTTGAAACATTGTAGAGAAAAATAATCATTACATGATTGAAATAATCCTTTCGATATCTCGCCGTGTGAATATTTGTTATGTAATAATTCCGGGTTGAAGACAAATATTAAATTAATTATTTGATTCACAGAATTGAACCTCAGATATTATTCCTTAATCAATGAAATTCCTCATAATTCCTCACCATAATAATTACGATAAAATTAAAATATCGATATAAATATATTGAATAAACAAAAAATCGGTTCACATTTTCGCGCATCAATAAAATCCCAGAAATAATTGATTTTTCTTCTCAAATCCAATTATCCAACTGTGTTGGTAATAATTACTATTCATAAATCGTTGGAACTGCAATTACAATAACTCATTGGGGATATGACAAGTCATGTAAGTTGAGTAGTTACCGAGAAAATTCGCAAGAACTGCGTGTACCATTTGATGCAAAAGCTCGAATAAAACAGGGGTGGATAAAAGAAAATAAAAAAAAAAGAAAGAAGGGAAATGAGGGCGTTCTACGGTCCAGGCTTTGTAAAAAGTCTATTCATTGGTTTGCTGGCGGTTAGTTAGCTCCGCTTATGCCTCTCATAATTGCGGTTTATTGTCTCAATAAATATATACGACACAGTACCTCGCCGACAAGGAGTTGAGATCAACTCCCTCTTCCGTCCCTTCCTGGGATTTCAAATCAAGCGTGTCCCACCTGTGGCAAATATATTTTTTTTCTGACCTCGCTGATAAAGTTCATTCCAGAGCTCATCGTCAACGTCTTCATAGGGGTGTTCCTCTTCGTGGAATCGGAAAAACAACTAATGAGTTCTCTTGGTAATTTTTTTCAGGCGCAATTACAATTAGCTTTTGACAAGACTGTTGTTTTGCGCGGGCGTTGGATTTCTTGGTTCGGAGAATTCGTTAAGGCGAATTTAATTTCGGATATCAGAAGATTCTTCATTAATTTTCACAGATTTTATCGGGGAAATAGGAAAAATTATGTGGATATTTTTTTTATCTGAATTTCGAGTGGAATTTTTGACCCATGTCTGCCCTTTTTCCCACGTCGGGACTAGAGTTTTTCTGGTCAATTCCTCTCGGTGTAGTGCATACCAAGATTGAAGAGAAAATATCTCCTAACGCAGTACAATATTCTTCTTCCGGTGTTGCAAACAGAAAATATAAAACAGAAACCCGTGCTAAATAACTCGTAATTCCATAAAGTGAGAGAATAATGAGGGGCTACTAGTGATAATGACAGAAATCATTTACTCGGCTTCTCTCATATCATCACAAGCAAAAGCTCACATTCTCTCAATAACAATGATCACTCGCCAATTTTTGAAGACTTCCCTAAGCGCAAGTGATACCTAATCAGCCGACATTACACCAAAAGCACTATGAAATTACTCCTTACAACTCTACCCTTCCTCTGTCCGCCATTTTCTTCTCCCCTCTGTCTTACTTTTACGTAAGATTTCAATTCGCATGCAAATGATGAAAAAAAAGACAACGCTCCGGATGCAATATGAATGTGTTCATTTTTTTTTTTTTTGCTTCAACCACAAAAAATTAAAATGGTTACATTCGTACTTGCCCATTATGTGCCTCAACTCGTGAAAACAGTAAAATTTTATTGCGCGTAATTTACATATACGAGCGGAGCGTATATATACTTTTTGTTATCTCCAAACATCACCTACTAGTTTCTCAAGTTACATTGATCTGAATACGGAGGAAACAGTCAATGGATAGTGAAAATCCACTGACGGAAAAGTTTATGATTCTCAAATGCATCTTTCGTCAAGAAAGTTGTTCACTGGAAATAATCAATTCTATGGGTTAACTACGGGGGATTTAACAGACAATTGGTATTTTTCTAGGCAAGAATTATCTGCATTTATATCCTGCAAATCCTCGCACTTACGAGTTTCTAAAAATTTGTCGAAGAAATTTATCTGGAATTGCAAACATTTTTTTTTGTGCGAAGAAAAATTATTACTTTCCACGAAATAATTTATTCTTGGTGAAACCATTTGTTTAGTGAATGTTATTATTTTTTTCGATCAATCCTATGCCATTCTTCTATATATTTTTCTATATATTTATTTATATATATATTTTTAAAATGAAATATTCATGATCAATGAAATCTCGAATTGATTTGAACTTGACTAACCGAAAATAAAAAATTAATTGTCATTATAAATTGAACAAATTTCCAGTGAATTGCCGAGATACATAAATTAGTGTCACTGTATATCAGGTGGGCATGAATAAACATGCGAAATGCAATTTTTCAATGAGTCCAGTATAAGTACGTGTAATTGAGGAATTGTGGATGTGACGAGTGCACGATGACGGGGGGTAAAGTATAGTACTTGACAGCGAGGCATTTGTTATCGGAAACGTTGTGTATTGATAAGAGCTGACGGGAAAATTGAGGATACCGAGGTGATATCAGTTCCAGAAATAACTTGGAAATTTACCCGAAATAAAAACCATTTGAATGAATTACCCGTCCTCATTACACACGAAATTGGACTGTCGCGCGCTATTAATTTCTAAAGCACTTTCGGTTAATTATCGGTTAATCATCATTAAGAATATGCCGGCATTTGCGAACGTGAGTTTATTCTTATAATAATGTAAGAGTAGTCATGAGTAAACGATTCATATCATTATTACAAGTAGCCTCTCATTATTCCCTCACTTTATGAAATTGCAAGTGATTTAGCTGTGCACCTATGTTATCTTTTCTGAACGTCTGAAGAACAATTGGTCAGCACTGTTTTATTTTATTCGCTATTTCTTGATGCACACGCAGGAAACATATTTTTCATATGACTTTGGCATTGCTGGGACATTATCCAGCCATCCGTGTATTTTTCAAACTTCTCTTTTTCTTTGAGAGGATCTCTTATTTTGATCAACAATGCGTACCAAATAGCATTCTAGATTTTTTTACAATTGCTTGGAAGAAATTCGTGTGAAAAATTGGGGAGCAAATGGTATCGCTAACTACCTGGGTAAAAAAAATTGTAATCGGAATATTTTTTCTAAATTTTCCAATTTCTGGAA
>NW_011887833.1:286762-357969 GCF_000806365.1 Fopius arisanus
CGGCTGGTTTTTTCTTCTGGAAGCGAGAGGAATCAGATCCCCGAGAATTCGCCTGGAGATTTACCCCGAGACAGTCGCCCGCGATTCACATGAGACAGCCCTTTGAGAAATACGAAGGCATCGGAATAAGTCGGCGGATTGTCGGCTTTCGTTTGATGGTTTTTATCCGAACAACACGAGATACCGTGCGTGCCCATGGACGATACTGGCAACTCGTGTGACGATTGGACGATTTCCTACATACTGACAGTTACCATTGGCACTTTCCCTCGGGTCTTGTGAATTTTTCAAAGAAACCTGCCTCTCATTGCGGTACGATTCGACAGTTACCTTTTTCATCTAGCCCCCCCCCCGCCTCCCTGCCCCCCTTTTTATTTTTTTATTCAATCCCTGTGGTTTTCAACGCCACTGACGGAGTGGTTGACATTCTCCACGACATACCGATGACCTTTTCTCACCGCATCTATCTTCCTCTGCCCTTGCTATCAAATCCTTTTATTTATGCAAATTAAATTTGCAATTTCACAGAGTTACGCTCGACTTTTGAAAAATTTACGCGCCATTCCCGGGTTTTTCCTATCAATAGAGAATTTTCATTGAATAATTATCCACTGTGCTTATTTCATCTGCTATTATTTATCTTGAATTTTCTTGAATTTTTTTATCTGGAGGAAATTGCAATTACTCCACGCAAAATTATCAATTTGTTTTCTATGAATGTCGGATTTTTTTTTTAATCAGTAGATATAATAATTGTGATAAAATTTGAGGGGTCCGGGAAATTATGTAAAATATATTTTCACGTATATAGAGCATATATGTATTTGGAAAACCACAAGACGCTTGAGAGATTCCTTGCGAGATGGCGCCAGGTGGGCCCACAGCACTTCAAACTCCTTTCCATCAACTAAATTCTTCAATTGCTCCCCCAGTACGTCGATTTACCCAATAATAATTCCTCAACATCACACGAAGAACTTGAGAAAAAAAATTCCCATTAAATTATTTTCGATTACAAAAAAAATAAATAACGGTCATGTATTTATTTTTTTAAATGAAATAATTATATCGAATAGCATTTGAATAAAAAGATCAACGAATAAATAATAATAATCCCGACGAGATGATAACACGGGTAATTATTCCTCTGTACTTCGAATGATAATGAAAAAAAATCATTAAACCCCCCAAATGCCTCACCCCTAGGGCACGCATAAAAAAAAAATTACTCAACTCGATTAAACATTATTCCTGCCCATCACTGCGCAACAATGAACATTCCGTGGAATGTGACAAAGTGTACGTGTACCGATACGTAATAAAAAAATTGTAATCAGTACGCGATCGACATGAAAATTATCAGCATGCTATCCCCATTTGTAGTTACACTGTGTATCAACCAGTCCTTCTATAAATTATGTAATTAATGTATCCGCAGTTGAAAGTGCCTGTCAATTTGGTATTAAAATTGTAATAAAACAAAAGCCCTCACCCCAGCCACTGGTAATTGGCCACAAAGTGGTAATCAGTTTATCAAATGGAGGACAATTAATTCAATCACTATTTTTATTGGATGAAAAAAAAAAAACATTTCATGACACGCCACAAACAGCCGTTTAATCCCCATTCTCTGTGATTTATTTATTTCAATTTTTTGTAGTGGGGTCAACAATTGTACGAATGTAACTCAATGAAAAAGAACCCACAGCTACTCAAGTGACCCGAGAAATATTATGGAGTAGCATGAGGCAGTTTTTTTTTTTTCTTTCTCACTCTCCTCTCCTCCCGATCCCCTCCCCCTCGTCGCGTTTCTTCAATTCAATTGAATTCTATTCCAGCATGCAGTTGATATCATTGAGGTCGCCACTTAAATCCTCATTGTCGTTTCGTCGCTTATTGTTTCACCCTCCCGTGAGCCTTTGAGACTGTGTGGGGTTTACCACTGATGCTCGTTTCCCTTTCGTTTGGATCGTTTCGATTACTCCCCACTTGGCATTCAGAGAATCAACTGTTTTTTGTAAAAAAAAAAAAAAAAAATCTTTATGAAATATGGCAAGCCGAACGATGAGCGCCAATTCCAGAAACCAGGAATTATTTTCTCGAAGATAAGATATGAAATTTATTGATGATCTTGACTTCTTTATGGTGATTAAAAATATTCTGCCAACGGAACCATTTTGTCGACCTCCCCCGAAATGTCCGTGTCCGTCAAGTGACACCACTCAAAACACCTCTAGCTGTAATTTGACAATTTCTGGATCAATGTCAACGAGAAAAAAAAGTATGAAAAATACAGGGACAACACGAAATGGTGATATTTCTCCCAAAAACAGTGGAAATTCCCTGAAACGTTAAAAAATTGACTCCGAGGCCCTCGGATAATAATATACCTGAGTGCCTCGTCTCGAATGAAATTTCGTGGAGTGTCCTTCAAAAAAGTTTTGTACCTACTGGAGCGGATTTTTTTTTTCGCTGTCAAGCACCCTTTGCGTGTAACACTGGGTACGATGTTGAAGGGTATGGGGATCCAGGGGAAAGACTGCCTACATGATGCCACATGAGTACTGGTGCGACGTCGTTGATTCACGAGTGAGTGAATGAGCGAGGGAGAGAGAAGTGAGGGCCCAGTGTGTGTTGCAACTGAAGCCCTAGCCGAGACCTATCCACAGCCACATGAAAACGTGGATGGAATATAATAGGGCGTAACAGTGAAGTGCGTCGCGGTTGCTACCGAAGTGGGCATTGTTGGCCCACATGGCTCGCTCCAATGAATCTGGACTGATCGACTTCGTCCACATGTACGCGTCGATGTGAGAATAATTCAATGAGTCAATCCTCACGAAAAATTCGGAATTATCTCGTTTCGTATGTGTCCACCGTGAAAATACGCGCGAGTCCGCAAACCAATGTTTATCCATTGGATGTAGCCCACAGCGCCTCAAAATTGACACTTGAAAAATTTTTGAAAAAAAATAATTAATGCCAGGACGCGGGATTTGTAATTATGAGATAAAAATTATTTATGGTTGAGTGTTGACGAATATTTTTTGTTATTCAGTTTGGAGATAGGTCTGCAGTCACGGAGCGGATGTAAAGCGCGACTTTACGGACGGCGGGTAATTGGGATTTTAGGGGAGATCGGTGGATTCTTCTGGGATTGAGGCCCAAATGAACTCTCTTGAGCTTCTCGAAACAGGCAGGATAATCTACAACTCCCGTTTGTATGTTTCACCTCTCATGCGACTCCCGTGAAATTCTGATGGCTGTGGAGATCGTGTGCTCTGTGGGACAACTCCACAACAATTCCACTTGATTTTGTGAACACGCGAATCCTGTGTGCCATGGGCTTGCTATCCTGAATGAGTTCGTAACGAGATGCACAGCCAGAGGGCTGGACTAACCTTCTCACTTGGCTTGGCATTCGGAAAAGGGGATGAAGATCACTCCCCGTGTCCTGCACGTGTTACATCAATGGACCAATCAAACATCCCCACGAGAGTGATCTATTGAGATGAGCATTAGCTTTGTGTCACTTGGCAATTCTTCAGGAATCAGAGCTCCTCATCTTCATCAAGATTACGGTATCACAAAAATTTTATTTTCCATTAATAAATTTATTTATCGATTATAAAAATTTTAATTCCTCAATTTTTATTATTGGCGATTTAAACAACGAATTTTATAAAAAAAAATTAAATCTGAGATTGGCTATTGGCAATTGGCATTTGGAAATGTTTTCACTCGGAAAATAAAATGTTGAATTTTTTACCCCGAGTGTTATGACACATATCAGACTCGAATGACCAAATCCCATGTGGTTTTCACCCCTAAATACGTTACGAGGGTGGCACGACCCTTCCCCCTTTCAACATCAAGAATCGGTGTAACGAGAGTTGCAGTATTTATACTGCCTCACTTCTCCTGAATTAATTGAATGAGTACCTAATGGGAATTTTCGTGGTACAAATGAGAGTCAATTGGATTCACTTAAGCAACTGCGATGGGAACGTGATTTCAGATTTTTCGCACGTTTCAATTTTATATCGCATTCTCCATCCCCCACATCTCGCGATTATTCCGATTCGGGGAAAATTAGGGCTGATACTATCAATAAGGCCATCACCATTTTTATCTGATTTTTTTTTATTCCTTTTTTTCGAATATTTAAACGTTCGATTTTTTTCTCTTTATATTCTGCATTTCTATTTCTTATCGGCGGTATTTCGTTCGATATTGATTTTTTTTTGGAGATAATCAGGAATTGTGACGCGGTAAAAAATATTTGATTCAAGTATTTATTTTTTTTTTTTGTGGAATATTATGGAATACTTGGGGAAACATGTCGTGGGGCGTGAAACAAGTCATACATCATTATCGCATACTTCAGTTCTAACGAGCAATCTCCGTGGCCCACGCAACTCCGAGAATCTCCAGAACTCACCAAAAGTTGAACAAGTATTTTCCATCAATGAGCAACAACTCATGTTATACAAAAACCAAACGAATTCGCGAGTTCCAATGATAAAAAATCCCCAAAAAAGACAATTCAATTAAATTCACGCCCTTTAATCAGCGGTTAAATAATTTTTAATGCAATTATCCCTAGGTTTGTTAAAAAATAATTTGTCGGTGAAAAAAAAATTCATCTCGCTGCAAACCACAGAAATTTTCTGGTGAAACGCAAGATTTTTTTTTTCGGTTTGAAAAATAGGTTCGAGAAATACTGCAGATGCGATATTCTCACACTATAAAAGTCTTGAACAGTTATTCACGAAGAGTCTCATAAAATTTCCCGCCCATAATTACAGAATGTACCCCTTTTTCTCATTCTAAAAAGTTTTGTGATGGAAAAAAACGGAGAACAACTTGGTATGTGTACATGAAATGTTATTGCACATTTTAAAGTTTACGCAGAGGGTTGTCCTCCCTTACGCACTTGTCTATCATTGGATTAATTTTCATTGGTAGCTCGCAATAACTCATGTGACGACCCTGAAAATCGATTTACAACTGAATAAAAGAAGAATACAATGTTCCGACCAATAATTTGCATTTCATTCCTGTCGCGCACCGATGCCCTGGAATCATAATTTTTTCTTTCTCCCTACCCACCAATTTCACCAATAAAATTATCCTAAGTACCATAATATATCATTGAAAACTTTCTCGTATTTTCTCATTTTTTTAAAAAAGACCCCTCATTCAAAAAATCAACAATCCAACGATTTTCATTATATTTTCTCCACAACGAGATCTACTGCGCACTCCGTGCGCCAAATTTGAATTTTCCCTTTCGAGTTGATGAATAAAAACAATTCGATCATTAAAAAAAATAATCGAGTGGGATCGACTGGAAAATCGAAATTGAAACAAATAAAAAAATTCATTCCTCTTTTTAATTGGTAACTACTTCCGGGGGTTTTGAATTTTCAATTATTTTTTAATATCACGTACCTCCTTGACCTTTCAATTGATTCCCTCCTGACGGATACGACAAGATCTTTCGTTTTATTCCCCTGTAGCAAGCCGGACGGCGAAATCTGCCCCGTGGCCGGAAGTGAGGAATTAGACGCGAGTGACTCTTCGTAGAGAAAAAGAAACAAACAGAATGTAGTCACGCGATATTCTTCACGTTTTTCCTTCCTCCGTAACATGAAGAAAAAGTATCGAGACCCTGCAAGACAAATCAACCGTACTAGTCTATTGCATCAACTTTTATTTATTACCAACTGAGAGCGGAGGTCACCCAGTGACCGGTTGACAGCGTCCATTCAATTATCAATTATTGAAATAATCATAAAAAAAAATATTAACTCATCATTAATGGAGATATTTCAAAGGAATTCTCGCATTGTTGGTATGAAAAATTCCATGACGTTTTTTGGTGCGAATCGGCCCTCCCACGCGCTCATTCCGCAGATGAGGAAGTGGGTTGAACTAGGTAACAGAATTCATGACTTAGTTTTGTGTCGTGCATTCGAAGTAAAAATTAAGGAATGGACATGTGTATCGCGTCGTTGTGGAGTTAATTGAATCAACGGGCACGCAAGCAGCTATGGCTTTGTGTACACACGAGGGTCAGTCGAGGTCAAATCGCCAATCCACGGGCCTTAATTCCACGTCTGACCGCTGGTGCAACAAATGCTTAATCTATACTATCAACCGTGCTCTTGAACTTCATCCAATATTTTTCTTTTCAAAATTTGAAAGAAAAAAAAAGAAAAAAAAAACGCAACTGGGTGTCGCGCAATAATTTGCGCTATTGTTCCCCCGGATTAAATTGAACAAATTGCAGGTAAAAATATGAAAAGACAAATGTGAAACCCAGAATACGTGGCATCCCATCTGGGTTGATCGTGTTCAGAGACCACATCGGTGTTTGCGCGGATCCATCAATCACTGACTCTCGCGTCTTCTGGGTGCATCAGGCGCTCTCACTCCTTCATCTTCTTACCGTATGCCGCTTCCACGGTTTGCCGGTAGCACAAGAACGAAAACCCCGTGGCATCCCGTGCCGGCATCCTCACACAGACCAAGGATTTTCTTTATTTCTTTGTCGAATTCCCCTCTTCCGCTTTTACGTCCCTTACCGCCCCTGCCTCTCCTGCCTCTCCTGTCTCTCCTGCCTCCCCTGCCTCCCCTGCCTCCCCCTTTTCACCCTCTGCACCTCCCTCCTCCCCCGTCCAACCGCGCCTCTCGAGATCGATCGTTGCAAACGCAAAAAGTCATAATAAATCCGCAAACCCTCTTAAGCTCACGAGAAGCAACAAAAGGAGTACAGACAAACGATAGAAGAAAGAAAGTATGTAATATTAAGAAATAAAGGACTTGGGTAAAGTGTTGCCAGTCTTTCAGAGAAAAAATTCCATTCACATCGGCATTTTTTTTCTTCACTGGACTCCTTTTCTTTTTTGAGGGGCACATGTGGGGGCAAAGGTGTGTTAATTCAACCATGCAAGAATGAATCAAGGAGTTATAGTACGGGGTACAAAATTTTTGTATCGAGTGCTCAATTGAAAAGAGTCTTTCTTGATTTTTTATTTTTTTTTTCAATGAAGAGCGCACCCTCCAAAATGTTAATTTTCAGGGATTTTTATTGTTGATAATTGAAATTACTGGGGATGTGGTCACAGGAATTTTTCACTTGGTCGAGATTTACTCCCGATGATTTTGGTTCTCCATCAAAGTCAACAATACCTCGAATGAAGAAATAAAATTGAGAAATGACGGTAAGAACAGGGACACGTGAATTAATGACAGAACATCCGGGAGAGTCGTCACCTATAAGCCATTTCACAAAGAAAAGAAGAGCCAGTAAAAAAGGTACTCCTTATAACGCGTTCACAGCTGGACCCGCATGACTACCGTTCCTCCTCCAGGTCCTCTTCCCAAACCCATTAACGTACCTCAACATTAATAATCCAAAAGTTGCCGCCAGTAGCGTTGACCATCTTCAACCAGAAATAAAAAAAATTATCCAACTTTTTAATTTAATATCTCGCTGATACCAAACATTGACCCACCGTTACATTGTATAAATCCCATTACACTAAATAATTAAAGTGTGACGTGATTAAAGGCGGCATAACAGCGGGATGTTTATTGATGGATTGTGCATCACAACAATGTGACCAGTGGCCCCCCATCCGTCACTGATGCGCAAATCGAAGTCTCTTTTCATCGAGTGGATGGATGAGACCGGGATTTCAAATAAAATTAAATAAAATTAAAATCACTGGGGAAAGAAGGGGGGGATAAAAACAACGGGAATATTTTGTTACGAGGGAAAAAGGGGCTGAGGTGCGAACATACACGAGTTGGTGAGGCTCCTGGGCTGCCAACCTAATAAAGCAATTTGTCACGCTTGTCGTCTGAATGCCAGCCATACATTAACACACAATCTTGCCTCCAACTGAGACTCAAGCCGAGAGCCAATCCATCCCTCTCTTTTCCATCTCCTCTTTTCTCTTTCATGTCTTGATTTCTCTGGTTGTAATGCTCTATTTGAAAATAAATTTTTCCAAGCTGTGGAAAATTATTTGAATTGTGTATGCGCGCGCGCATTCCCGCGCGACAGCCGACATTTTATTTGTCACGGACGTCGACATTTTGATTTAATTTGAAATAAACGATCGAAGCATGAATATTTATTATTTATCAATATTCCTTGGTGATCGATTTTTTACATGTCAGCGAGCGAGTGACAATTAATTTTTTTATTTATAAAAAAAAATCGAGGGAACAATATTCTCTCACATTGAATTTTCATTGAAGTTTCTTCGTGGAATAATTTTTTTTCTAACGTTTTATCCGTTTAGCTGCGTCATATGTCAGGATAATTTACTCCCCATATGGCAATTCTCTTAATTAATAAATGAATCGAACGGAGCAAGTTCTGCTCCATTGAATTTAAAAACAATTGCAGTAATAGTACGTTGCAGGATTGATATTTCCATTGAGTACCTCATGACTAAGTTAATACACAGAGGAAACGAAGCTTTTTGCCCCGGGCTTTTTCTCATGTCTCACGCTGAGGGATTGACGCCTGAGTGAAGAGCCATTACAACATGCGTGGATATATAAACATGTTGTGAACGATTGAAGTACTAGGCAGAGGTTGAAGAAAGATCTGACACAGGGGTTATACCACCGTTGGCAGGTGTCGAAACGCCCGCGGAACTTGATCGATGAGTCGAGAAAATCGAAAGGGGTAAGTAACACTCGATACGACCTGCAAATATTTTTTCAAAATCTCCTATTTCCTTTCGCAAAAAAAAAATTAACAATTACAGAACTTTCCGGGTCATGTCGATTTCAAGAATTTCTTTTTTTTTATATATTTTTTTTTTAATCATGATTTTTCACATTTTCGTTTTGCGATTCGGGTAAATTTATGGATAAAGGACAATTGAAGAATAAAGAATGGAATAATGGAGAGGGAGACACGACGAGGAACGATTGTTGCTGTCGAGACGTAAGTGGAACATGGGAACAGCTCCGGATTTCTGGTCCACCGTCACGTAGCGTCATGTCGAGTCTTGTCAATGAATAGTCAACGAAGGAGAATGAGCTTTAAGTTGAGGCACTGGGTGTTTGATACATCGGCGACATCGCCGCAACATTCATTCCGCATAATTTATCGTTATCAGTGGCTATTTCCAGTTTATCAGGGATACTTGAGCGCCCATAACATTCTGTACTCGTTACAAACACTAAAAAATTACATAGAAATTGAATACATAAATTTTATCAAAGAATTCATTATTCCCGCACGATAGCAAATAATTTATTATAAGAACTAATAATAAATGGAAAATAATCAATCATGAATATGAATGATGAATGAAAAATTAATGAGTCATTATCAATCTTTAATGTATCTTCGTACACGTACGAAAGTGACACGATCGACACGTTTGTTTATTAAAAATTACGTTATGATTACGCCGTGATTGATTATGATGAAAAAAAAAATGGAATTATGAGTTTGAAAATACCGCGTATTTTTTCGAAGTTGACTTCACGCGAGTTGTGGCCCGCCGTCACTCCAACGATATGTTTGACCTAAAGACTCGTCAGCAGCTAATGACTTCATTTACTATCTTCCGTTTTCTCTCAATCCTTGATGAATCGATAATCGATTATATATTGAATTCCACCGAGAGCATTCCGACTTTCATTAACCGCATGACGGTAAAAGGAAGGTGGCGAGAGGTCTGAATAAATGGCATTCCACACAATATCATTGATGTGATTCCAGATAATAAAATCCAGGGAATTCGATATTATTGGAAAGGAGAGAGAACGAGAGAGGGAGAGAGATACCCATCCAGGGGCTTGATTCAGCGAAACCCAGAGGTACTCGGTCTCTTGGTCCGCCGTCGGCCTCTGATTGTCCTTTATTGGGTTAAATTGAACTTCCTTCTCGTGATACGCGGCTCACATCAACTGCACTGAGTAGTTGCTCTGGCTCTTTTAAACATCTGGGTAGGTACGGGGTGTCTCCAAAGTATGACGTTAAATTGAGGCCTAAGAGAGAGATAACAATTGTCCGCATGCGCCTGTGTATGTATTAGATTCTTTGTCTGTCAACGGTTGCCTCAGTTAATCTTGAGAGTTGACTCAGCCTTCAAAACATCGCATAATCCAGAGGATATTGGATTAATTGCGTTTGGGTGTGATTTGATCTGGGTAAATAAAAATGATTTTCATCTTGATACAACTGCTGTTCTTTTTAATCCGCCAAAGATTTTACAATGGCCTTGATGGAGGGACACGTGACGAAAGTATCAATTGATTTTCATTGATTCTATTCACTTGGTCTAATCTCCGAGAAAATGCTGTCCATTTCTTCATGTACAGGAGGATGCTCAGATACCTTCCCACGAGCATAAAGATAGGAGGTAAAACGTCAGGTGAGCATCACAATCGTTGACGGTAACAATACGGTTTGTCCTCGTCCTCCTCTCTTCAAGCGGCTCTGCTCATCGGCCTTCGAACTCTCCGCGTGTGTTTATGTACATTTTCCCCTGAGTCTTCCTTTTCACAACATGGGATGCTCATTTTGGCGCTCAAAGAACCACTCCACTCTTCTTTGCATCCATATATTGATGCTCGCTACTGGAGAGAATGGATGGCACGTTATGTAGTCCGCAAAAATGGGGAAAAAGAGAGAGAAGTGAGGCCAATCCAGGCGAACAGTTGCCATTCTTCGGGATCGACCTTGTGTGCGAAAGAGGCCCAGGCGAGTCCGTCGGAGCGTAAAACCGGTGACATGGATCGAGCGGATTTGTCCCCAATGCCGATGCTCATGTGTGTTTATGTGAAAATCTATCCCATCATTTTTTTTTTCGATGCTGTCGAAAATATTCCGAAGCATTAAAAGGTGAGAAGGAAAAAAAATAGTAAAACTCATGAAAATTCCTGCAAAATGAATGAAAAAAAAATGTTCACTCGAGAAGAAAAGAATGGGGTGAAGTGAGGGTGATTCAACCAAGTCAATTATTTTTAATGAGTGTCTGAAAATGCGAGATGGTGGCGTCGCCATCTTCAATTATATTTGTGACGCCATTCTTTGAACAATATTAATTGATTGATAATTCACGGATATATTTCGTCAGCGTTGGAGATCAGGTAATTGAATGAAAACAGTGATATGCCCTAATTCAGTCTTCAATTCCCACAACGCCTATTTTTTTTGTCATCTCCAACTCACCCCAGGAGGTACTACAAAACCCATAACGTTAAATCCGTAAACATAGACCGCTGTGTAGCACACGACCCCCTCAACTGTAACATGTTATTCTCCCCGGGGTATAGAAAATCCGGGGTCGCATTTAACGCGATCATTTTGAAAATCGGATTTGCCCGAGGATCTCGCCCCATTGTGCTCCCTGAGAGGGGAATGACACTGTGGTGTCCTCGCTGTGACAGGGATAAGCTACTTAGTAATACATACCGCTGCATGAATAATAACCGCACGACATTCATACCTACCGGAAGTCCTCTGCATTTTTTTGTGAAACAAAGAAGGGAGGGAAAAAATGGAAAACAAAGGCAAATCGATTTTTCCGGTTTCTCAGAGGAACTCCAGTAAACGACAAAGTGCCGTCGCTCTAGTCTTATTTCGTATCTGTACCAGAGCGCTAATAATGGATGGAAATTTTCGAAACATGGTTCAAAAAAATTGTTCATTTTGCAAGAACCGGATGAAACGAGCAGATTACAATATGAAGAAGCCAATTAATTTTGATGATTGATTAAAAATACGAGGTGGTGACACCGCCATCTTGAAAATAAAAATTTCGGAATATTTTTTTTTAGTAGACGAAAAATTGACGGAAAAAAACATGAAAGAATGAGGAATAGATTTTTCCTGTCTCTTGGTGGTGCCTTCTGGGGACGTATATATATCCTGGAGTAAACGACAAAGTGCCGTGCGCTCTAGTTCTATTTCGCATCCTCGTAGGAGCGGCAGGAAGAGGTGACTGAGGAAGGAAAGGGAGTCGATGGGGAAAGAAAAAAAAGGCTCTTCAGTGAGAGAGGGTGAGACCGAGCGTGGCCATTTTGTCTGCTTACTTCCACCCCGGGACACTCGATGTATGGGCGCCACCGGCCGTGTAATCGCTAATGCCCAAAACCCGGTACTGGGGGAATGTGTTCACCACCCTCGCTAATCCAACTCTTCTGGGAGAGACGGGGTTTTCTCAGGATTTTTTTCCAATATTTCGTGGAGACCATTTGGACTTGGTGAGGGATGATATGATCATTTTGACATTTTTGGGAAAGAGTTGGGTTTCAAAGTGGTAGGTTAGGCATGAAATTTGTAATTTCGATGAGAATTTTTGACCCAAGGAAAATGTGACAGAAAATTCGGAAAAATGGACTTTCGCGGGATGAATAAAAAAATGAGTTTCGCGCATGCGTTGCGTACGTAAGTGGCGCTGTAGGTCCGGCGCGGCAAATTCGAATATTGCCATACGCTTTGAACGGTTCCGATGAATTTCATTTCTCATTTCACTGGGGAATTACTCATCCTTAATATCGCTGTCTCAAGTTTGCATTTCAAGACAAAAATATGCGGACGACCTTTGAGGCCTTTACTACTGGACTTGCACGTCGTTTAATTGCACGTAATTGTAACGAAGGTCGGAAGCAGCCTGTCGAGACGCACTCGGTGAAAAATAAAGAGGAAGGGAATAAATGTTATAAGGTAGAGTCTCGAAAACCCACGCGATTTCTCGAGTCGCACCGGACGAAGCCCTGATGGCTCATTGTTGCCGCAAGAAACATTCCGTCCTTTTTTCGCCACTAAATTCTCGTTTTTTTCTTCAGTTTCTTTTTTTTTTTCACTTCAATGGAACTTCCGTGTGCTCACGCACGGCTGCGAACAAATATTTTTTCTCTCAAAAGTTCTTTCGAATGTACTGAAAGACAACGGGACGAGCTGTCCTTGAATTCAGAAACACTGGATTTTTTTGTCCTCTCGGGAAAAAGACACAATGGATTTTTCCAAAGGAATAACTTTCACTGACTTATTTTTTTGAATTTCCTTGAGATTAAAATAATGTGAAAAATCACCTATTCCAGATGAAAATTTTTCCAAGGGAAAATGAATTTTTCCACTTCATTCCTAGTTCGCCTGATTACGCGGATTCACCGATGGGATTCTGGGATTCATTAGTGTAATTAATGGAATCCTCATTAAGGGTAATACCCAGCCTGCAAATGTACTACAGCTCTGTACACCACGGGAACTGCACGGCGCGTCAATTACATTCGAGTCGCGTGTGCTAGCGTCTTCGTTTCACTCATTCATGCAGATCTATTTTTTATTTTTTTTTTTCGTTCTCAATTCCATTTGAACGTTCGAGTAATCATTCTAGTGATAATTACCTGGGAGTACCTTGTCAAAAAAAAAAAATAATTAAACAAGAAATAATTATCCTGAAACAAAACAAAAAGTAACCCACCACAAATATAATAAAGTGTGACAAAATAATTAATGATTAATGATGTGATGGAAAGTCAAATAAAATCGTTCATTGAATATCTGAATTTTTTTCGTGAGAAAAAAATGGCGAAATGAAAAAAATTCCACCGGCTTTTAAAAACGTCTTTGGCGGTCTAGTACATAATACAATATGAATGGATAAAAAAGGAAGTCCTTCATGAAGTACAAAGGCTTTTTGCTATTTGGTCGGTGGGAGGTGGAGTCGGGCGCGTGTCGCAGACGAGAAAATGTGCGAACCCTGAAATCGGAGGAGATGACAGAGTGAAACTGTGATCCCGGGCGTTACCTCGTCTCATAAAAAAATGTTCTTTCGTTATCGGGGTGGCCAGGGGTTGTTTGGAGACCAGACTGGCTTTTTACTTTTAACCCCCGGTGTGCACCCCCTTTTCGAGTTTACACTCGGGCTTCTGTGTTCAACGGATTTCGATCCCTATCGAAATTTTTTAATCAACCGGGAGTTCCCGCTGGTATGAAACAGAGGATTACACTATTATTATTCGATTTGGAATATTTACGAAATGTTATCACGATGAGATAAAAATTATCGCTGCAAAAAAAATTTATCGGGCGATTATTTCGGCCGATTTTTTTTTCTCAAAAATATTTCTCAAAAATTGAGAAAAAAAAACAATTGGTAATAAATTGAAGGATTTTCTCTGTGAGAATAATCATCGTAATGATTTATCATCAATTTTCCTGGATTTCCAAATGAATTAATATTGAGCGAAATGTTAATAATAATTAAGTTGGTATTTTATTTATGAAAAAATGGAATTAACGGAATTTATGCGAGATTGTCAACAGAATAGAGGGCGTGTGGGCTTTCTGTCTGGGGTGGAAATGAAGGAGAAAGAGGGAGAGAGTAAACTCGGGTGGGGGACGTTTTTTGGGCGTGGAGAGAGTCGCGAATATTTTATAAATTAATGTCAATGTGCACCGCGATATCCGGTTACCGGAAGCCCATGAACAATGCTCTCGTGCGCACAACGCGAATGAATAAAAAATTCGAATGTGAAGTTTCAATGGAGAGGGCAGAACTCAGTCGAGAGCATTCCAACGCACATTTTTATTGATCTCGTGTGGGAAGAAGTCGAATGAAGCATTACATCGAAATATATCGAAGTCATAGCCTCGATTCTCATTGGCTGCCAGTCGGGTGAAGTTTGCGCTGCAAGAGCGCGCGAAAAATTCAAATCTAACATAAATAAATTTATGTATAATTTATTATTAAAATATAATATCCTCAGAAATTATTCATTTCTCAGGAATGGACTCCAGATTATAATTTTTTAATTTCAGTTTTAAAAATTCGATTATATTTTTTTTTTATGGCAGCTGGGCGCTTGCGCACGTTCCAATCGTGAGAAAATTCACGTAAAAGGGGAGGGAATGGGGGTGGAGATGGGGATTGACCAGAAGAACCTCTACCTCCTGAGGGTGATGTACCCTCTCGAAAGTAGATAGTGATCTGAGTCCCCTGGGGAATAGGAGGTTGAACGTCGGCGTGTGGATTAGTGTCACCAGCCCTTTCATAAGAACCTGAAGAGCCACGAAATCTCGAGTGGGTCATGGGGTCGAGTCGTGCGTCCTCAAATACCTGTCTCCTTACGCTCGAGTGACGCCTCAACATTTTAAAAAGCAACCCTCCGTAATCTGTTTATTTTAGAACAGGTTAAACCTTTCTTAAAAGAAAAAAAAAAGATGAACTCTTGGGGAATTCGACTTCTGTGTATTTTAGATGTGCTGCCGATAGTCTTAATCCCGGAAATTAATTTTTCCCGACTTTTTTCTCTGGCGAAGAAAAAAAGAACAATTCCACATTTAAATAAAAATAAATTCCACATTTTTTCAATTATTTCGGGTGAATTAATTTTTTTATCATGGATTTTGCAGAATCAGGTGAGTGGAATGAATTAATTGTTGATAAAATAATTCTCCGAGGGGCTTACAACGACGCGACGGACGTAGGGGGTGATTTTTTTTTTTAAATTCCGGGTGACACGTGGTCCAACCCTTGCGTGGCATATGATCTCTTGGGCGGAGTCCCCTACGTCCGTTCCTGACGTTTATAACGACATGCTGAAGCTTTGTACTCTACACCCGGGCCTCACTGGTCCACCACCTGGACAGATTTTTTTTCCCTTTCAATTTTTCGTGTCCTCAGGGCACTTGATGGCAAAAAAAACTCAATGATATTTCCCATTTGCATTATTTTTCGGTTAAACCAAAGTGTCTTCGAGCTTTTCTAATGTTTATTTCGAGGACTTCCATATTATTTATCCATATTATTTATCCAGAAATATTACGGTTTATCGATATTATGAATTAATGAGCAATTCCTGTTCATTTGTATGACCTTTTATGACGTGAAGATTTTTTTTTTTGGTACTGGATAATAATGGGAGATGGAGCAGAGGTACGTGGGTGACTGGCACTTGAGCAGACAGTGGGTGAAACTCAGGGGTTGCTGAGGGGGACAATGTCGCGTAAACGAGCAAGGGCCACCCCATGCGCGACACTGCCACGCCCTTCTTGCTGCGTGGAATGGCAAATTAGCAGTCGACCGTCGCTTTCCACCCCGTGTCCCCGAATAGATCAGCCATTTTCCACCGTCCAAAAAGTGAGATCCATTTTCCATCGAATTCACTCACTCAAGCACCGGTGAAAAAATCATCGACCTCCTGAAAAACGAGATCATACCCGAAAAAGCACACCGAGGAAAAATTATCTGCATATTAATATTTTTTTTATGGAAAAAAAGGGACGGTTTTTGCTGGGCCCGATCTGTGGACCCGAGAAAAAGATCTCACGGTGTGATTCCCAATTTTCAACTCTCATTTCATCTATCAAACGGAAGTCTCGACACAACGATGGTAATCTAGGTCGATTGGTCACTGCAGTCTCGTGATACACGTGTCGGATCCCACTGATTTCAACCGGAAGTTTTCCATTAAAACTCGGAAATAAATAATGATAAATCGGGATGATGATTCCTCGAAATCATTAGCTGCAAATTCAAACGTCAAGTACAGTTTTATTTCTTCCTCGAATTGTCGAAGCGGTAGCAGCCATTTATTGAACAATTAAATTTGTCGGTGGATACATTAAAAATACTTTTATACTACTCCATTCACTTGAGGTAATCTTTTAAGATGTTCTCGGAAGATGAAGACTTTCGAAGATCCCTCACACACATCTGTGGAAGGAGCCTCTCGGTAAATTCCAGTAACAAATGCCCTTTTTTTTTCAGCTATTGTTCGCATTATGCACCAGTTCTCATGCTCAATGAGACCTTCTCCCGAATAGACTCGACTCTTTTGTCAGTCGTTAACAGTCTCAAAGACGGATTTTTATTAGAGAAGAGAAGAGGAGTTTATCACAATTATTCCCTTCACGGGGTAAAAATATTTTCTGACTAACGTACATTGTTTTCCATTCAAGAAGTAGATTTATCGTCGATTATTCTCCGACAAAGTTTAATTAATTAATTGAATCCTATTCACCCCGAATAAACGCCCGAAAATAAAATGAGAATGACAACAATAATATCATCGAAATTAATATTAATTATAAAAAATTGTTTTCATCTCGAGAGTCTGCTATGAAAATGAAATAATTCATGTGAATTAGGAAAATTGCCGTGAAGTTTAAAATTGTACCTCTAGCCACTTGTTATTGCATCAATACAAATATAGTAATGTAAAATTAAATGCAATCGAATTTTTTCTTTGAGGTTAAACAAACAGCAACTGATGATCAATGATTGAAAAAGCTCGGACTCTAATCGGTCACTGGGGCCATTGGCATTTCAATTGTTCTAGATTTTCATTAACTCGAATAGCAAGTGATGGCAACGTGTGTGCATAGGATGTTTTAAATTGTTGAAAAATGTGTTACAGTTGTCCACGGCTGTACAGTATGTAGGAATTTCCAGGTGTGTACAATGAAGGAGACATGTACTTCGATTATTCATGGATTCAAATGAAGTACTTCGCACTTATAGAACTGCCAATCAATATTCGAGTGAATTTTTATTCATTCCCATCATTGAACTCCCCTAAAACGTCCGTTTAATAATTTTCGATTTAGATTTCACTTTCAATTTCATTAACACATGAAAAAATTGACGAATGAGTTAATTGAATTGAATAATTAATTAAAAACTTCATACTTACCACAAAAAATCGGCGCATAACTGGGAAATTGATTGGAATAAATCGGATTCAATGTCAATTAAATTGAATTAATTAATTATTATTCATATTTTATACAATAATAATGATAGTTAAGGTATTTAGTTTTCTTCCATAACATCTATGTTAAAGAGGAGGGATACGATTTTTTTTTTCGTTCACTTGATCGCCGGAGAGGAAAACCAAAATAAAATCGGATTTACAAAAACAGAGTACAATTGGAGGGGGTGATGGTAAAATGGATAATCGAGAGAAAGGGTAGGACAGGAGTGTGGGTGACTTTTTTTTTTCCTAATTTATAATACCATATAATAGACAACATCTTGCTCTCTCGCCACGTGCACATACTCTCGTGTTAGCATCAATAATAATTCATCATATCCGCTCACTCAAAATTTTCTTCCTCATCATCAAAACACGTAACTCTCGGATGAGGTCAATCTATATACGTGTATCTCATTTAATCATTTATTTATCAATTACAACTATTATTATTTATACAATTCTTAGATCACAAAGTTATATTTTACACAGATCCACTTAATGACTTAATACCTAGAATTGTTTTGGGCTCCCGGCGCCTTATGTACAAATTCATTTCTCGGAGGTAAATACGCCAGGACGCTAGTAAACGCTAGAAAAAATTCTACTCGACCCTCGGGGTCAAACTCCATTTACCTATTTCCCTTATTTTTCCATTTATTCCCGCACCGCGTAAAAATAACCCGCGAATTGAGACGCGGAGAGAAATATTGAAAAATTTTTCAGCGCGTTGATTGGTCTGGTATGTTGAGAGTATTCAGAAAATTATTTCAACGGATAAAATATTTTTCCGACGCTGCGTTTGGTCTTGGGGATATTCTCAGGTTGGGATAATTTCCATTAATTCTTCATTACTATTTACTCTGCCGCATTTAACTTGAGGATAAACGCCATTTGTACGATTGCTACGATCTGCATTTTAGAGTGCGTGTGCAATTTTTATTTTGATTTATTAAACGTATCGGCACTTCCCCTTGGGGTTGGAATTATTTTTCACATTGAATTTCTCACCCTCAACGCGGAATTTTCCTCCCTCTGTTCTTATTGTTCTAGAATTGCACATTGTAGTTCTTTTCCTTCTTTAGTTCCGTCGGAAATCAATGCAATTGAAGAAATGGTAATGCCGCATTATATTCTCACCGGGGGAGAAAGAATTATGGTTTTACGTTTGACTGTAGATTACTCGGTTGGGAATACAAACTCATGTGTTTTATACTGTTTTGTGAGTATATTTTTCAATTCTACTGGGATCGGGGGAAATTTACCTCTGGAAAAATACACACCGGAGGTTAAATCGATTTCCGGCAATTCCAGATGAATTTTTTATGGGAAATTTTCATTCGGAGTCATTTCATTCTCTCGATGGACATAGAATTATCCAGTGCTCGTGGGGAAAGTTTCAATTTTTATCTGAGATAAAATATAATGAAAATTGGTTCACAACTCGTAATTTTCGAATTCAGATCGAATTTTAAAAATGGAAAAATTTCTAGGAATTTTCCTTTCGAATGAAAATAATTCTTTTCGACATTTCATGTCGGATCCAAAATTTAAATTGATAAATATTGAATATATTTTACCCCTCGAGAATGAATTCAATATCAAATGGATTTTTCTCCTGGCGTCAGATAAAAATTTAGACGTAAGGATCACTTAACTCCGGGTCTCCAGTCACTCCATTGAAATCAAAAAATTGAAAAAAATGTTAATCGACCGGAAGCATTAAAGGAGGTGTGTTCCTATATTTTTTTTTCTATTTTTTGTTCCCTTACGACGCTAATGAAGCTAGGGAGACAGGTCCCGGCGCCGTGAAGTCAATTTTTTCCCTCATCCAACCTGATGTACCTTTTTTTCGGTCAATTCCATCCAGAGGTTGCCTCATCCGGGAGAACAGACAGAAAAGACAGAGGGAGGAGTGGAGGAAGAACGGGGAACTACAGACACTGATTACATCTCGCGCCACAGCGATTGCCTCGTTTCGCTCACGAAAATGTCATTAGGATTTCATTAATTCAAAACCGCCGCAAGCAAACCCCAAGACCATACTCTTTTCCTCCGAGATACGCTTGTGCAACGAGTTGCTTCTGTGTGTAATTTCAGGATTTTTATTTCGGTTTGTCCCGGTGGGTGACCCGTGAGTTCAAAAAACCCCAACTGGGTCAGGTTGGCCAACCCAATAAACGCGACTGAATTCCGGAATTTTTACTCGTTGCGGAATCATCGACCATTTTTTTTTTATTACCATTTTGCTATTTTTTTGGAGGGGCGCTCACATCTTGTTCTCCGCAGATGATGGAACCGGCGCTGTGGTACCTCCTTCGTGAGACTGCCGATTTCGGGGTTATGTTCAATCCCGGTGAGGGAGCCTAGGGGAAACTCTGGGTATGTTAGACCGCTGGCCACACCCTGAAATTCAAAATTACGTTATGTTTCACACGGAAATGACGAATAATTTTTTTTGAAAAATTTTTCAAACGATTTAACTCAAGGGATTTGACTTTGAATGATCCGAGCTTTATCATCTTACGTTCTGACATGCATTTTTGGATTAGATTTTCAGAACTTACGTGAGTAATCCAGGATTGGGATCGGCTTGATACCACGAGTACTGGGGCATGTATCCGGCGTGATGGGGTGGCGGGGGTGGCGGAGGCGGATGATGTCCAGGCGTATGGGGATGATGGTGGGTGTGTGGGGGTGCGTGTGCATGGGGATGGTGTTTCATTTCACCGGTCCATGATGGCGCTGGTGGGCTCTCGTTGTGCTGGGGTGACATATCACTGCCAGGGGTCGAGCTCCCTGGTGTATTTTCACCCCCGCCACCCCCTATTCCACCCAGGTAACCCGTCGTCGGGCTGCCCGATACCGAACTACCACCGCCTGCAACAAAAATAAACACGAAAAATCGATCAGACAATCTGCCTCTTCATTCTGTCCACTTATTTGCCTGGAGAGAGGCCAAACTATTTTTCTGTTTCATGCCAATCGAATTTTACATTCCGGGTAAAAAAAAAATTTCCAGAAATGTTTTGAAAATTTGGAAAAAATATTCCGGTAACAATTTTTTTTTTACCCGGGATATTATTCCCTTATTTTTCAGTCAATGATTTTTTTACACCATTTTTTTTTGTGATAAAAAATTTCTTGGGGTTGGAGAAAGTTGTTGGTGATTTGAATGGGACTTACCGCCCTGCATAAGACCCCCGGGTTGTCCAGGCTGAGGCGATGGGCCACCGGCCAAAAGACTCCCGTGTTGTCCACCACCACCTCCACCCTGCTGTGCTGCTTTCATCATCTTCTTGTACTTACTCCTTCTGTTTTGAAACCAGATCTTCACCTGAATCAAATCAAGAATAAAAGAATCCATTAATTCACCAGTCCATCCAAAATTACTTCACACCCTCAAGCAATAAATTATTATAATTATTATAAAAACTCAATCGATCAAACCGTCATTTTTCGATAATAAAAAATGGATTTCTAGCTTTCCAAAAATTACATTAAGTGAAAATTTAATTACAGATTTCCAATTTTTCCAGTACTATCCACTGGATGTAGATTAATTAAAAATTCACAGTGGAGGATGAATAATGCGGGTAATCCGGCAATTAATTAAAAGAATTAATCGTACAAATGTTCGTACGTAACACGCGTCTCCCACGGCAGTAAATATCGATAAAAGTCAGGTTGCACCGGACACTCTTTGAAATAGCATTAACCTAGGGAGTTGGATGTTTAATGTACGAAAATATAAGGGCAAGAGGGCCCTTTGTCGGATGCCAGGGACCGTGCAACATCTCGCTTTTTCAAACAAGAGCAATTAGAAGGAGATTTATTCGCACCGGCACGCAGCGCGTGGATTCCCTCTCTTTACTCGATCCCAGTTTGTATAAGAGTAAAACGGATAGTTTGAAACAATGCCGCGCTGGTCCTTATTTCTCTCTCCACCATTTTTCTTTTTCATTTATTTTTCATCATGCCTCATTCTTCTTCAGGAACATATCTTAGGACCAGAGTTTTAATGAACTCGTTTTGACGTCCTTTCCGCGGGCCATCCAGCTCCACCTTCTACCATATACCTCTGAAGACGACTCGGTTAATTAAAGTTACCAACCGACTGACTGACACGCGGCCAGAACCGAATTATGCATTTTTTTTTTTCTAAAATAATCCCCTCGTGTTTTCGCGGGGATTTATTCCGCGGAATCGATATTATTTTCAATGAAATTCGTCACTGGACATGCAAATGTCCTTTACACTTTACTCTACTTTCCCCATCACCCTTGAGTTCATAAAACACACATTGTCTATACAATGCAGGAGCGATGTAGCAATGCCTCAACAGTTTGACCCGAACAAGTGTACGAAGGTATGATTCGCCCCGAGGCTATAACCGGCCTTTTGTCGATATTCAGTCTCTGCATACGTCAACCCGACGATGGAATAGATAATATTTTGCCTTGATAACTTGTAGCTTCTATTTTTTCATCCCTGAAAAAAAATGCGACAAATCGCAAGTGTTTTTTTTTTTTTCTGTGCACCTGCAATCGAGGAAGCACCGGAGAAAATTAATGCAAATATCCGTGAAAAGTTAGAGCGGTTAGACGGAATATTCGTGTATTAAAAATACACCAGCCGTATCTTCGTGGCCTCCAGGGTATACCGTATGCCGCAGTCCCTCGGTTTTATATACTGCAGACTGATTTTATATACACGGTTTCAAGCTGTCGTTTTGTCTTGGCGACGTGCACGACGAGGAAGCACAATATTTTTCTGGTGGAATTAAGGAACTTCCGGGTAATGGGAGTTTTTTGTTCACTTCACTAAATCTCTTTTTGTTTACCGGAGTGAACTTTTGAGAAGATGCAATTATCAAAAGATATCCAGAAATTCATCCGCCCTGATTTGCGAATTTTTACCAATCCACTGTATATCGAATTTGAATTGAAAATTTGAAAAAATTTGAATATTTATATTTTAAATGTTAAATTTATCCTGGTAGAATAAAATTTGTAATGATCGAGAAAAAATAATGCACAATTACTGTAAATAATCTGCACGTATCGTGATAATTCGTGGGTAGACACTCACCCGTGATCACAATAATTACTCGATTAAAGTACCAAGGTGAGATTAAGTAATTTTCGATCGTAGATAACACAATTTTAATCCACTGAGAAAGTCTCAACGAAAAGCTGACAGGGAATAAAGTATCAGCGCCGATGTGTGAATCAACGCGGACATGTGTATTTACAACTCCATGACGTATCTAATGACTGTAATAACAGAACTTGATAATAAGGTAATTTACATCTTTGTGGAGGGGCACGAGCCAGTGATTTTGTCCGGTCGCGTGAAAAACCGCAAACATTTCATTCACTCCGACCATCAACAAGTGACAAGAACAATTTCCTCACATTTAAATCAATCGTTCAAGAAAAATATTGGAAATGAGAAATATATGAAATATATCTGGATATTTTAGAGATCTCATCTCGAAAATTATTTCCCAAACAAATAAATGAATCAATATAAATTGATGTGAGGGGGGCATGTCCCTCGTGGCCCCCCACGATCTAATCTGTTATGGAGAATAAGCAATCACAGTATCACCCAGTGAGATCCATCTCGTAAAACCATCCGTCATTTGACTGATGACGGGGTAAAGGAGAAATCAAAATGGAGGGTAGTCAACCCTCGGATAAAACCCCCGCCGTGTGTTTTGACGTATTGAAAGGACCGAATTAGCCGAAAGTAAAACAGACAAGTGACACTAAAAGTCTCACTCGATTTTTTTTTTATTGTTCAAAGTATTTTGTCTTTTTTCATCACTCGTTATGTCAGCATTCCCTTCTTCCTTTTTTCCCCTGCATGAGTGAATTCATAATGCCCTCTACCTCGGCTTCCTGCGTAGCATCAGTGATGCGCAGTGCCTTCAGCGATCCAAACTGTCCGACTATTCTCATTCACTTTAATTTTATTCCAATTTTTTGTTCATGTCGTCTTCATTCCCAGCGAAAATTTTGCGAATGCACTTACGGTGAATATTTATTTCCATAACCTTGAGATACCAGAGGATTCAAACGAGTGTTGAGGATACTTGTGAGCCAACGAAGCGCGCTTCCATGATGATACAACAAAGAAATAAAAAAAAAACGTTATAGAATAATGAAAAATAAGATTCAGAAAATGTGATTGTAACGCGACAGAGATAAAGCATGAGCGTCCTGGTAAATGTTTTTGTTTACATAATCATGAGTCATTGTCGGATATTCTGGTTCCGATGAGCGCAATGACATTGAAAATTGCGCCGAGGAGATCGGCGCAATATTTCAAAAATTTCGTCATTTATACAGTGAAAGGCAATTAAAAAAAAAAAAAAAACGACACTTGCCTCATCGAAATCGTATCATTTGGTTAGGAGTTATTGAAGATTAACGATCCACATCGAGGTAATGAATATGTTAAATTTCCCATGTAAAAAATGTCTGTGGAAAAAATCCGTAATATTTGGAATGAATGTACCCAGGCATGAAGGAAATTCAACAAAAAAACCTAAATTGAAACCTAAAAAACCGTAAATCACATGATTTACCGATTACGCTCACGTAAAGTAACGCAATGTGTCACCGTGTCGTCCCATTGACTCGAACAATGGCACACGCGCAGCCGCACATAACCTCTCTCGTCATTCCTTTATCAGAATTTTTTCTCTTTTGTATCCGTCATAGTATTCGTTACTTTCGTACATATTCATAACGCAAGTTGTTGCGTAACCCCACACATCTCCGTTCCTGTTTTCCTCGTTATGTTGACTACAGCGGTTGTCATCTCTCACCGAACTCCAACGAGAGCTTCATTAAAACCCGATGAAACGAAATCAGATGCAGAGCTGAAGTCATAAATCTCCGAGATTTTCCTCATATTCCCGATAAAATGGTGGGCAAAAAAAAACTCGCGAGAAAGAGTATTCCGAGAGTAAAAAGGATCTGAAATTAAATAACGGTAAAAGGATTGGCATTGGTGTCCCCTCGTTAATCCCCTCTTCGTTTGAACGCGTAACCCTCAATCATTTCCCCATTTTCCTTCCCCCAATTTACGTGTGTCGCGTGTCCTAATTACCCTCTCTAACTAATTATTGATGTGTACAGAAGCAACCTTTCCCATGACGTTCCAAGAATATTCCTATTCATTCAAATATTATTATTCTCTCCCCCTTTTTTCACTATTTTTAAATTATTCTAAAAAGAATTTCCCAAAGAGGGAATTCCCCTAAAGCGTCAATAGCTCAGGCAGCTGAGCGCCGGGCTAGAACTCAGGCGATTCAGGTTCAAATCCCGGCTGGGAGAATTTTTTTCAGCTGAAAATTCTGACTCTGATTTGATGAACTCCTGGAATTCACACATTCAGCCTTTCCCATGACGTTCCAACCTTCGTCTCTCGATTATGACTTGTTCAGGCTCTCGCTCAGCAATCTCAGTTCTCGCAAGAGTAAAGAGAGAGGATAAAAAAATGATGGAATATACTCCCGTTTCGTAGGTGGATACCTTCGTCACGCTTTGCGAGCGTCATCATCGTGGTTTACCGAAGAGTCGTGGTGGACATCGTGGACGAGGAGAGGAGAGGCTAGGGATGTGGCTCTTCTGGGTATCCATGAGGGGGTGGAGGAGGTCGTGAGACAGATAGTCGAGTAAATGAGAGAGAGAATGGGGGAGTCCCATCATTGAAGAGGACGAAGGGGGACAAGGAGAATGTCGTGCCGTGCTCATCGAGGTGTAGTTCCTCGTCCCCTGGATGGCCGTTCCTCCAGCATGGTCAGCGTCCCACTAAGCCAACGCTCGCATTTCGCTAAATTACCCGGCTGCTCGGGCTTTTCCATTTTTATTTCATTTTATTTTTCAGCTCAGAGAAAATTCCCCGGAGGCGAAACGACCAAATGCCTTCACTGTTTTTTCGACTACGCCGAGATAAACATAGGAAAATCTACCGTGACGTTCAGTAATTTTGTTCTATATCTGCGATTACTGAATTTTTACAACCTCTGCGGAATTTCCCACCAAAATTTTTGTAGCTGAAAATTATTACCGAATTTTAATTAAAATAACGATTCGAAATATTGAAAAAATTATCAATTCTGAATAATTCTAATTGGTGTCAGTCTGATGAGAATTATTATTACATCTTCTAGCGTTGTACTCAACGCCTAAAATTGATTCGCTGAGTTTGCAACAAAAAGATTGATGCACCATTGCGCTTGCCTATCTCGTTACCATCAGTGAGTACGTAATGCAGCTTAACACAAGGGAAAACAGTGTACATACATTGTCACGCCACTGGTTCATTCACGCTAATAAGGCGTGAACTTTTGAAGTGGATGGGGTCATGTGGAAATCAACTTGTTATGTGGGTTAAGGTTCTTTAACTCCGATTTCGGTTCAAATGGATCTAGACAGCGGAAAATTAGGCATTCCAATAGAAATCGCTCACCCTTTCCGCGAGCGAGGACAAATAATTTATAAAATCGGTATTTATGAAATCGACAAAAAGGAGAAGTCGGATACTTTAGGAATACTGATATTTTTGGAGAGTTCTTTCTTTTCGGTCTTTGTCTTCATCGCGTTTTGGCTGATGAATTGAACGGCGACGACGCGGAGAGAATATAAACACTCGTTGGTTCTCAGCTACTTGC
Source organism: Fopius arisanus (assembly GCF_000806365.1). Lineage (NCBI taxonomy): Eukaryota > Metazoa > Arthropoda > Insecta > Hymenoptera > Braconidae > Fopius > Fopius arisanus. Next base: position 313,200 of record NW_011887833.1, read on the forward strand.
AGGATAAAAAAAAAACGAGAAGACAGATATATCGCGATGCATCACATGTCCGTCAAGGGAAAAGACTGAGAGGGAGGGCGAGGCGCGGGATCGGTCACCGGAACGGACGTTCCTTCCTTTCCTCCTGATGGCTGCTCGACGAATTTACGTCACGGTCCTGTAATCTCCGTCGTGGGACGCCAAAACGTTTTTTTTTTAAATATCGGAATTCTACAGAGACCGACAAGCAATGTTATTCCCCCAAATTTCCAAAATATCGTTTAAATGCTTGTTTAAAAATTCAGGACTCGCAAAAAAAAAACAAAAAAAAAAAATAATTTGAAAATTCTGTTGTTGGCATGAGAAAGTTTGGAGTGTCTGTTATTGTCGACGTTCGTGGAAATAGATGTTTTAGAAATTAGCGTCAAGTCAATTTTCCGCTTTTACTGGAGATTTTTCGCGTCGTTCTCGCGAAAAATGTCTCCACGGTGATGAGAATCGATCCACTGGGGGCCGCGGCAATGCCTTATTCACGAGGGAGACACGCGAGTCAGGCCTAGAAGACCGCAAAGATAGTTACGGGAGCGTGCACATCCCCCTGTGGCCCGCAAAAAACCTTATCCGCGACTCGCATCTTCCCTCATTTTTTTTTTCCCCGAACATCGCGGTACATCTATATACGTTCGCGCCACGCGAGAAAACTCCCGTTTCGTGCTGTTTACACCCAACTGCACTTGGGGGTTTGTGTCGTCCTGCTTCGCGATGCGTGTGCATAGCGTACTTAGTTTTCTTGAATTTTTTTTTCTGTCATTTTTAATGTTAGTTTTTGCACTGAAACCCGACGGGTTTTATACGAGCCGCTCCCAGCTGGAACATAACCTCACCAACAATGTTAGAAGAACAAAAAATTGGAATTCCACAGGGAGAGAAATTTACGAGAGAATTTCTAGTGGCGCACGGGAAACGGAAATTTTCTCCCGTTTACTGCATTTTTACCGGGTAACGAAAAAAAATTCCCGAGCTAGCACCAGATATCTCGCCCATCGACAGATGGCGCCATGTTTCATTAATTGCAATGGCGTTAATTGCAATGACCGATTTGTCAACAGCAAAGTACACAATCCCATGTCGGCATTAACATCGTATTTAGACAACTAAAAACGGCGTCGTAGTTAGGCACGGTGCTCACAAGAGTCGTGATAAGATCTACCTTCTTCGCGTTACATAATTTCACCTTGCCACTAAACACGAAACAATGGCCTCACGTGAGACAGACAAGTACACACACAAGTCAACAATAGCTATTTGAAAAAAGGCATCGGCATGAGAGTATTTAGTTTGTACAGTGGATTTGATAGTGTTGGTGGGTGGTGAGGTGCCAGTGAGATAGAGACCAGCGATTCACATGCCGATAAAACACCAAGTTGGAAGCTACATCCAGGATACAATCCACTGGTGGCACACCCGCTGACAAATAGCCTTTTTTACATTATCTGTTACCCACATAAACTGAAAAACCACGGGAAATCGAGCAGATAACACGCATTTGCCACTCACCTAAATACTTTCACGCCTCCAACGAGATTGTCCAGGTTAATCACGATCATCCGATTAAATGTGTATCATTTCAGTCTCGAGTTATTTCACTTTTAATTGGACGAAGCACTCGTGTATTCCAAGAATTTTTTAATATTTTTTTTACCGATCAGTTATGGAATTCCATTATCGTTTTTCCTGCATCTGGTGGAATTCAATCGCTAGGTGATTTTTTTAAAGGTTTTTTTTTTTAATCCTAACATCCATGCCTAGTGGATTGTGGCATTCTTCCACTGGTCGATCAATCTCTTTGGGACTACGTCATCGTGGAAATATCCGCATGTTGTGGTAAATCGGTTTGTTGCGTGAGTGGAGACAGCGGAGATGCGCGTGTTCTTTTAGATATAGTTATAATTATTTAAAAAGTCGATAGACTGGAAAATTTTAGAATTCCTTCTGAAATTTTTCACCAGTTCAATATCACGAATATATATTTTTTTAATGAACAATGAATAAGATTTGTTTACTGGTCATAATAAAATTGTTTGAATCCCTGAATTGTCGCGTCATTGTTCAGTTTTTCTCCATCTTTCCCATCCATCTGAGCTTGACAAATTTAAATGCCTCCCTATTTCCATAATTTCCTCCTCTAGAACATAATCGAGGGTGAAAGGGAATATAAATCAGCCAGGTTCTTTAATTTATTATCGAAGCGGTAAAAAGGTCCGTTGGACGCTCCGGGTGAAACAGTTTAATAGGACGAATTACGCTAATAAAAGGTAACAACGTCAGTCGTTTTCACGGTAGAATAACAATGGGGCAACATGTATCTACACACATGGTCTCTGGGTTACGGTTGCTGTTTCGTGGGTTATTTCCCCCATTTGAATATTTCCCTAATGCCGGGGGACCCCAGGTACGTAAAAGTTTATTTGCTGGACACATGCGCGCGCTTTTTCGTACACGCATCAACGCCCTCTGACTCGCTCGACGTATGTCGTCTCCAGAGAAAATTATTATTTATGTATATTATTAATATGAGTTAAATTAATTTGAAATTTTCTCTGCTGAAATTGAAATTCAATCGTAGAATAGGCGGGTACTTTAAAAATTTTGAAAAATTCTTAGGATGAATTCCGCGATTCTCAGGATGAATTCCGCGATGAATTTATCCCTGGAGAATTCAAGGGCGCCATCATTACGTGGTACAGTCGATTCGAGTGCCATCATCGTATCGATTACGGCTGGAGAATCGGCTGATTGGCCAGGAGCTCGAAAGCTGTGTTGGATTTCTCTCTCTCTTTTTTTTTTCTCGGTCAATTTCACCGTGACACTGGGGCGGACGGCGTTCTCCGGCCAATCCGGAGCACCAAAAATGAATAAAAAAAAAATGGGGATTACAGAGTGGGAGAGAGAATATGAAATAAAACGTGGCACAAGGCGCGACCAATAAATCGAGAGAGCGCGCGCGCATATGCGAGACAAGAAGTCGATGGGGCTCTCGAATCCTGTCACGTCACTCCTGAAATTCTCGATATAAACGCCAACGCGCAGGCGCTCTTTATGGGGATTCCCCTGTGAACCCAGTAACCAGACCAAAAGGGTAGGGACAATTTTTTCCGGATTATTTTCCATCATGATGACCAAGACTTCAAATGATCAAATCCTGCCACTCTGGCATATAGACGTAACTCCCTCGAATCACCAGAAATTAGAAGAAAACAACCTCTTCAGGGTTCCCAACATCTGGTCAAAACAGGGGAATCAGTGTTGCCCCTTGGAAAAAAAAATTCGAATCAAAGCAAAAGCGCGAGATCGGCAAAAAAAGGCGAGCAACAAAAAAAGAAGAGGGTAGAAATACCTCGAATGAGTCGGTTGGTGTAGAAGACAGGCGGAAGGAGCGATGAAAGAAAACACAACGAGGAGCGAAGTGTACAAGTGAGCGCAAGGTGATGTGTTCCCGCGGCAAAGCAAAACAAAGAAGTAAAAACACCGAAGAAGGTAGAATAAACTGGACGGTTAAAAAAAAAACTAAAAATACTGAGGCATTTGAATTCGAGTATGATGCCTCTACCGGTGGAAATGGGTTTTACGACAGCCAACGGAGGAAAATATCAAGTGGGTTTCTAAGACGTTACACTGTTTTACTATCTTTCGCGTAAGAGCAGCGGCTGTTCGATACCGGTTGCTCTGACAGTTGCCATGGAAATTCACGGCTTCTCGTCTTTATAGCCTCACGTATCCTGAGTTATGGGGAAAATTTTATGGTTCGAGCGTCTATAACCTTCTCAGCGATGTTCCTTGGTGCTGGGTAATGCCGATATCCACCTCAAAACTCCGAAAGTCCGGAGTAATCCAACGTGTCGGTGAAATCGGTGTGAAACTTTCACGAGGGGAGGATTCGTACGCTCAATATTTCACATGAAAATACGAATACTGTGAGAAATCCAATAAAAATTATCCAAAAATATTGATAAATTTATTTTCACTCCTTATTTTTTACAATAGAATTATCCTTTTTGGTGCCTCAATAAATACTCGATAAACCCTAACCGATTTATCGAAATTTATATTTTTTTTGTCATTCTCCAAAAAGGGAATTTCAAATTTGACGAATGCTCCCATTCCGAATCAAAAGGACTCATCACGTTTTTTTGAAAAAAATTCTCAAATGCTGATTCTCGGGGCGACTGATGTCTAGAGTGAAAAGGGAAATAGAAAAAAAATTGTTGTGGTAACATTATTTCCGTAATTGCAGCTCCAATCAACGTCGGGTGAGACATTACTGTTATTATTCAAGTAACACTGACAGTTATGCATGTACAATTATTCTTAATCTGTCGGGTTGAATGTTTGGGAAATGAGATAGTTTGTTGATTTAGTAGAAATTGATGGGAGCCTAGAATGATCATTTCGTCCATTAAACAATCTTTCGCGTAATGTATTTTAATTATCACTTTAATTATCACTCGGTCATTTAAAATACCGCAGATCGGCGCAAATAAAATTTTATTCGATTATCTTCAGTTCGAATTGACAGAGAAAAAAAATGCCAAATAGTTATTATAAATAAAACCGAACTGCCAATCAAGCGCAACTCAACCGGAATATTTTTATTCCCACTAACTACTGTTTAGATAATATTTAAGATTTTAATCCTTGAGGTTATGGTACTGGTTAAAACCATGAATATTGATTCTTCCTTTTTTTTTTTTTCATACTGACGTGATTGAACGAGTATGAGTAACGCAGTCGATCTCTCGTATTATTTATCCATCATCATCTATGACTGGCATGGAAATAAAATAGCTGAGGGGGATAAAAAATAAAGGGGGAGGGAAAAACTTGGTATTGATGCATAAAACGTACGTATTTACGAAGCCTGTTTTCACGGATGTGAACACCCGGTATGCAACCTGCGGGAGGAAGGCGAAATAACGTGGCCTCAACATCGGACGCCATTTATTTATTTTACCTTCTCACATGTAACGCAAACGGGATGGATGGAAACGTGTTTATGGTCAGTGTGGATTATGGTCAGATCGGTATCTCAAGAAGGAATTACCCTTCCGACATTTCACCATTCCACCAAAAAAAAAAGTCTTTCGTTTTGAGAAATTTACTTTTTCACTTTCTTCGCATTCTCTCCGAATTTTTTAATCTCAAGCACTTCTCGACATTTAGCATTCAATTAGCGTACGTATTTTGCAAAATAATTATAAATAATGTATACGATTTATTTATAAATACTGTGGTATTTTTTTTTATAAAATATTCTTTTGATTTTCGGCGCAAGAGAAATATTCGTCGCAAGGTATGAAGCTTTCGTGTCATGCATATTGAATTACCTCCCCCCATGTAATAATATTCTTCAACTTCTCGGTTTACACCTCGAGCTAATTCTATTGAAGATGGAAAAGATCGGGGAATATACGTTAATAAACTGAATATCGACACGAACCCAGAGTCACGGGATCTGGTGTCGTATTCCACTTTATTTCAGTGCTGGTGATGTTTATGTTTTATGAATGAATTTTAACTTGAAAATCCAGTGATTTTTTACAGTGATGTGAGACAAATGTAAATGTGAAGTGAGGAAGCTCGAGCGACGCGACGGGGCGCCGGTTATTTTTTTTTATTTTTTTTTTTTCGGGGGATTATCTCGACTTGTATCTGAATTACACAAGTGTGAGACGGTATTTAGGGGTCACCCTAATCATGTCGCGAGCAGCGATCCTTAACTGAGTGGAGGATCATCATTACCATAATTTACGGGATAATCTAGTCATTATAACTAGATTTCCCACACGACAACAAGTGGTTTTTCTCACCCATTTAAAAATCGATTTATTCAAACAAAAAATATTTTTAAACTATTTTTCCTTTCCCTGAAAAATCGCCAATCTCATGACGGTTTCTTCAGGGCTTATCTGATTGTAATAAAATCGATAATAAAATCGATAATAAAATTATTGTCTCGCTCGAGTGAGCTGTATCGATACCTATCGATTTGTTTTTGCTTACCCGCAGTTTTTCCCGGCCGACGCCAGATCAATTAGATATATTTCATTACTGTCCCCGTTTCACTGACTCTTTTCTCGTTATTTCTTGGTTCTTTTTTTTTGCTGTCTCCTTTGGGGTCTTGATGGTTCTTCTGCCGGTGCCATCGTGGTCTTACGGAGCTTTTTGTCGGCTGCAGGTGCCCGCACATTTTACCCGAGACTTTGCGAAAAATGCCGGTTGCGTGACGTGAGCTAAGTGAAAAGGTTTTTTATAGTTTTTCGAAGTCAACCGTTTTCCTATCTTTTTTTTTGCTCTGTAAATAATTTATTCCCATCATCTGCCAGTTTTTAGAAAGACACTGGGCCTGCACAAATAAAATCAATAATTCTTCAGATCGATCTACATTTAAAAACAAAAAAATCCGCGGTTATATAAATTATTTTTTATGTTCAATAAAATGGGGGGCTTGGAGTGAGCAAAATGCCGGCAAAAACGGTGACAAAAAATACGCGATGGTTTTTTAAAAAAAAGGGAATTGCGAGAAGTTTCGGATAATTTTCTCGGTCGGCGTTTGTCCTCCCACCATGAATAATCGCCGTTCGTTTAATGGGTTCTTAATCAAGGCCATAGAACGCATTAAAACTCGTGTACCCCTTTTTTTTTTAACGAGTACGACGAAGGGAACCTCCTTTTACCAAAAATTGGACTGCGCTTCATCCGCCGGTCCCGTCGAGCTGCAGAGGTGCTCTTGATGAAATTTTCTTATTAATCTCATTTTGCAATTTGCAATCTCAGGTACATCGCAATGACTAGGGCAGGATGAGAATCACTGGGTTAACCCATGGTGGGCGTACCACACTGGAACATCCCATATACCTATGAGCGTGTTATACCGCTATTCGTATATTTCGTGTTCAGGCGCAGTCGAAAAATCAGACTGAGATACGTCTCAAACGATATTTAATACTAATTTTGTGGACAGATAAAAAAAGTACGCAATTGTGATTTTTTCCAGCGATTTTAGAAAAAAAATTCTCCATTTCAGATAAAATTCTGGAAAGTTCAATTTTTTTCGTGAAAATTTCTGTCTGAGAGCAATATTATTTGATAATTACTGCGATATAATAATTTTCTTCTGACGAGTCAAGGAGTGGGTAAATTACTTCATAATGAAGATAATTTGACAGGGCAATTAATTTCGCCAAGTCCCGTACGAATCGAACGACTTCGTAATTAAATGTAATACGATCGGACATTTTTTTTACATGGACTTGATCATAAAGGCGGCGTCTATCTAATCCAAGAATTTTGTAATATGATTGGAACCGATAATTGCAAATAAAAAAATATAATTTAAAAATATTTCAAGTTTGAAAATCCCGCGCCTTTCCCAACACCAACTTCACGCGGCTCACGACCCAATCAGAATGAAGAGCGGTTAAAAGCAACTTCATGTCGTAATTCTAGAGGTCAGAACTCAGAACTCAATCTCGTCCGATGAATGGATATCCCAAACATATTCATAACAATTTTCTGAATGGACCCCCCACCCCAGACATGCCGGAAGAATCGTAAAATTCCGGGTAGTAATTTTATTCGGAGGAGAAATAATTTGGTGACTCTATTCCCGGGATCGGTAAAAGAACTCGAAATAATCGATACAACCGCAGAATCAAAGGAAGAAGCCGCCGTGGAACTGAAGGAGAGACGACCGCGTAAAAAAAAAAGGGGGATAATCGTAGAAACTGGTTTTGTAGAATAAAATGCGCGTGTGCATGAGAGAGATGGAAATCAATGAGAGAGATGAAATACAGATAGCATTAAAGTTCCATAGATGAGGGAACGAAAGAGGGGTACGAGGGCCTGACCATTGAGTCGTTAAGGCACAATGTTGAGCTCAGGTAATATATATCGCGGGTGTAATTAACCACCGGGTTAATGACTTAATGGATCGTTTAAACGGTAGTGCGACGAATTACGATGATTTTAGTTATCGATGGAATTAGCAACATCCACGGTACGTCATCTTTATTGGGTGCTGAAGAATTGGAGATGTTGGAGATGCCGGGAAACAATGAATGACGGGTTTTATTTTATTTTTTTTATTTTCAGGGACGATGCGTCGTGTGGATAACTTATTCCCGGGTGTTTTTATCAACCACTGGGGAACGGTAATTCGACGTACTTGCACACGTGATCCTGTCATTAGGACGTGCACAGGGAAAATCGTCTGGTGTCTGCTTCTGGGAAATTTTTTTTCCTTGCGTCTCAATTCTTCAATTCCAGAATTTTAGTGAATGCTGATTTTTTTAATTTTGGATAATTATTAATAGATTGTTAATAGAAATGAAGTTTAGAAAAGACCGGTGGTTATTCGCCGAGGAAAGTTGTCGGAATTTAAGCCGCACTGTCGATTTTATCTCATAAATCAAATGGCGGGGTGTTTTTTCCCCCCCGCAGAATGTATCGCGCCGTTCCACGACAGAAAGTTGAAAACATTATGCCGGAGGAACATAAATATTCAAACGACAAGCCGTCTACACATGTAACGACGATGTAGCGAACGTGATATCGATATAACCGATAAATAAAAACCAAAATAAACACGAGTGAATTATCAGTGCATTAGGGATGAGTGAATAGTTATTGATTGACTGTTGAATTTTCACTGGAAAAATAGTTAGTCATGGAGTGATATGATGAACCGCAAAGACAGTCTCCTTTTTATTTCAACAAATGGCAATAAATTCCAGACCGCTCACTTTACCGCAACATGTTGAGTACATAAAATACATTTTCAATTGCCAGTCGGATGGGGAATTACATATTGAACCTGTCATTAATCCTGCATCGCAGTAGCCTAATCTGAATATATATTCTGTGAGAGCGAATCATCTTATTTCCTTAAACGAGTGGAGTTGCGAGATTTACGTGCTACTTTTTCTCCTCATGTTGGTGTTGATTTTTCATGTTTTTCCTTCGGTTTTTTGCTCGCCCGTGATCGATGGGATTGGAAACTTGTTCCAAAGACATTCCACGTGTCACAATTAACATTTTTCCTAGCTATGCCCCTTGATCTATTATTCAATATAATTGTTTAACAAATAGATAATTCAATTTTTTATCACAAAATTCATTAGCTATCCTTAATGAATTATGAACTTAAAAGGAAAAAATGTTTTTCAAATTGAAAATCCAGAGAAATTATTGCTTCAATTACTATAATAACGTTAAAAAAAAATCTCATTTGTTTATAATAAATTTTCCAGATATTTCATGTGATTTTCTCGGTGAAAATTTCGTTTTTTTTTTCGAACGAAAATTGCGGATGCAATTTTTCAACACTAAATATATTTCCTGTTGAATAATTTATTGCGATGTGGGGAAAAGGGATATAGAGTCAGCTTTAATTTTCAAGATCCAAAAGACGCAGCATTTTCGATTTGAAAAAAAAATAAATAAATAAAGCAACTCCGTGTGTCTGAAGAAGCGTCGATCGATTAGTGGATGCGATAGAGCACGTGGTTTTTAATTGGCCCCCGGCGATTTATGCTGGCAAGAATGCCGCCACAAAAATTCACTGGAGTTAAAAAGGGCGCACCTTCACCACCTCTCTTTACCCAAAGATAATATCCAGCGTACAAATAAATGATAAATAACACGCGATAAATAATAATTGATGCTTTCGGGATAAATCGGGCATTAAACGCAATAATTTTACAATGTAAAAACCACTTTGACTAAAAATTCAGGAGTCAACAGGTGGAATGGAAAAGGGAGGAGGGGGGGAGGGAGGGAGGGAGGGAGAGGGTGTTGTAAAAAGGAGTCAATACCGTCAATTATCATGTCAGATTGATTGACGGAGAAGAGGGCCACGAGATTTTCACTAACTCTGACGGATTGCATTACGTAAATATTAGACACGCGTATTAATATTGATTTCCTGCACGCTTACATTTTTATCGAATTTCCCCCTCTCTCCCTCCACCCATTGGTGGATCGATCCGTACTTTTATAGAGAGTTCAAATTGAAATGGGTGGGAGAGAAAAAAAAAAGGTGAAGAATTGAGAAATATTCGAGTAATTTTTATGATCGATAGATTAAATTAAAAAAATTGTCGAAATCATGAAGGTAATTGGGTTTTTCAATATTCTCGTGAATTTATGATTGATAGGAATGATTTTGTGGGGTTGTGGGTGAATTATGAAAAATTCTTGTGGAAATAGTCAATAATTCCACTTATTTGTAACCGCGATGACGTCGAGGCATCAGATGACGAATCTCACCATATTCTGAAATACCTCGAAGCGAGTAATTCCACTACGAGTGCACACCAAGAAGCACTGGTATATGGGCCTATAACCATGTACTTGTGTCCGGGAAGAGGGAATTACGTAAGAGGCCTCTACCTCGCATAAAGCACCGCGCAACTTTAATGCTACAAAACGTCAAGACAACTCTAACTCTTTTGCCCGCCTTCTTTCGATCTATTCCTTTCTGTTCTGCTCTGTCCTCTGACGTTCTGTTCGGCTTTTACGGCATTTCCAACTCCAGTGATTCCCGTACATGCGATATTGCACAACTTCGCTTTTATACCGAGGTATAACATCCGGCGCACTTTGACTCCACCAATTGATTGGAAATCCCATTTTTTCTACTATTCATTAAATGCATGAAAAATTATTGGATAATCGGTATGCGGTAGAAAAATTGTCACTCCAACGAATTCATTTGATTAATTAAATAATTATTGATTAATTTAATGGATTGTTGGCAATAATAAATCTCAGTTCATCATATTTACATATCAGAAGACAATCGATCAGGCTTACACCGACGATAGACTGTTTGCCGAACTACCTCATTTCTATTTCCAAGTTGATGAATAAAAAATGCGAAAATTGAGGACAAGTTATTCGATTTCCACAACAACACGTAAAATAAATAAATAAATAAATAAAAGGGAAAAAAGAAGAAAAGGGGGGTATTATTTATCGATGACGTTGCGTGACGCGGCGTTTATGTAGAGGTTAGGGAGCCACAGGTGGTTCCCAGGAACCGTTCCAACGTTTGTCTTTGTCCCCTCGCCATCCCGATCGACGCTTCATTTGTCCCACTCTTTATATTTCATTTTATTTCATTTTATTCAACCCCTCGGGTGAACGGTTCGCCGACGATCTCTCAACGGTCACATATGCGAACCGGTGGAATTGCAGAAAAGGCGACTGACCGCTTCCGGTGTGAGGGCGGTTACCGGTGAAATTCTTCGAGTCCTTCAATTAAAAGGAGGTCTTAGGTTTTATGAGAAATATGTTTTTTATTTTTTTTTTTTTCGAGTTGTCTTGTAAATGAGAGTGACATTCGAGGTGATGAGGGGGAGGGAAATTCTCAGGACGCGAGGAACAGGTGCTTGACGTCAGGTGGGAAAAGAGAGGTTGTGAGACCCGGAGTGGAGCTCAATCCAGAGTCAATTTCACTTTTTGGGATACCGAGTACGCGTTATTTTGTTCCGTTGTAATGAATTACCAGAAAGCCAATTGACCAATAAAAAATTTGATTACGCGTGAAGCTAGGGGATCTACTGCGCTCACGCCGCGCGCCAAATTTGAATTTTTATTTGATAGCACCCAATATCTGGATTTTCCTCATGACTGATTGACAAAAAAAAAAGCCAGAAATGTGCGCTCTATCGCAGGTTCATCAGGACAATTAATTCACAACGAATGAAATTAAACGATCATGATAACCGATTTTCTATGTTTTCACTGGGCATGCTTAGGATTAATGACAAATTACATCGATACCGAACTCGTATACAATGTAGGAAATCGTTAAATTATGCATGAGAGTGTGCACCGCGGTGGAATTACATAATGGCTTGTTTATGGTCGCATGTAAACACCAATCAATGGAGCAACCGCACAATATCGAGACGCTCCCGTGGTGATGCGGTGTTTGGATCGTTTATTTCGTTTCGCATCGTGTCTGACCATGAATCAGTGGTAAATAGTGAGAGGAGACGATCGAGATCGCGAAAACCATTCGCTGACGGTTTTATCAGCTGTCCGTATGCCTTTTTTTCTCGTGCATTATTCAATTTTCATCCCGTCCAATGGAATTTCCCTCATTCTTCATTTTCATCATTAACGCGAGTGACGTAAGCCCTTTGTGGAGTTGAATGTCAAAGTCGATCGACGAGGAAGATTCTGCGGGATTGAATTATTGCATTCGATCAGGTAGTGCTTTTGAATTCAGGAAAATCCCCGCGTTCACACGATTTGTTGGAGCGAATTTATGATCAAAGAGGGACTAACAAAGTCGATGTATATATCTTGCAACGGGTTTATATTGTGAAACAGAATTTTTTATTAAGCATGGAGAGCCTATAAGAGTTGTTAATGATTTTTCGTTGGTTAATTTATTAGTGGAGGGAAAAATGCCTTTGTTGGGAAATTCGAGGTGAAATATTTAATGGGCGAGAGTAAATCGTCCATTAAATTTTCATGCGATGATTTTTTTTCTTTTTTTTTTCAACTAGAGAATTTTTTTGGGAGTTGGGAATAATTCAGCAGATCCAAACATCAACATAAAAAACATCACAATTTGTATCTCCGATAATTCAGGGAAGAGTGATGCATATCCTTGAGTGTATTGGATTGTCTGTTCACATAAATATTCATGGAGTTGAGGTGTGGGTGAGAGGCATCAACCGACAGACCACAATTCCCTGTAATCTTCAATGTGTGTAACGGAGAAAAACATACAGAAAAATAAAAGGATAAATAAGAAATGAGATGGAAGAGCTGCGGAGGCCGAGGGCGGAGGCGATATTAACGGGAAGTTTAATCGCCGCCCGTTTCGTTCTCTCGTGGACGTGCGCACGGGTCAGTCAGGCCCTCGAGGTCAATTAGCGTGGCTCAACACTAGGCCCTTCAACGGGGCCCCATCGGATCCCTTCAAAACCCTCACTGGCGCCAAACAAAAAGACCATTCAGAATATCATGAATTCGGAGCAGGTGACACGAGTTTATGTCGGTGGATTAGATAAATCGGCATCGTGATGGAGGCTCAGAGGCATCAACCATTAGCATAAATTAATTGCTTCTCCCGCTTAATCCTGTGTTGCCTATCACTCAACCCTTCTGCTTCTGAATTGTATTACGCCTTTCTCTGGAGCGTTGGCTAACTTGTTAACATGGATATGTCGCTTTTTCAGGATTTATCGGTGCGCTCGGAGTGATGGAGTTTTTCCTGGAATTTTCAGTTTTCCGGTTTTCGAGACAGGGGTTACACTCCACTGATCACGTCCAGATTGTTTATTTTGCAATTGAATGGGGTAATTGGAAAATTTCAGGCGGCGAATGTGTATTCAGGGTTTACAGTGATTTATCGATTTTTCATAAAAACCAATCTTTCATTATGAAATTTTTTTTTCATTCATTTTTTTTTTATTCGCTCCAATGAATTTAACGAGATTATAGTTTGTAATTAATGCGATACGTGAGTGATAAATCGACTTAATGAAGATCTCTTGGAATATTAAATTGGCGGGCATTTTTTGAAAATAAGAGATCGTTTTCATTTTTTTTTTTTTTCGGAAATTCGTTGTAACGAATTTTTTACAAAATTTGTTTTGACCGAAAAAAAATGTACCTTCGGACTTCTCGCATCGTTGACGCAGGAAAGACAGAAAAAAAAACCGGTGCCTACATTTCGCACACACCGAAGGGAGAAAATGGGAGAGCGAGAGAGAGAGCTGAGATACACCATAGCCGGGTGGTAGGAAAGTGTTTTCGTGGCCATGGATTTCCGGATCAAAACCAGTACACACTGACATGCCAACTCTGTCATTATTTCCCACCGCCGTATGTCTCCGAGTGCGTCTGTTCATCGAGCCGAAGGACATGGCGCGGATTCCACTAGAGGCATCCATTTTCTTTCTCGAGTGTAACCTGTCACTGTTAACTTGAGAATACAAAAGAAAAAATAAACGCACATCTCCGAGATGTTCTGATAAAATTCACATCGAATTATAAAAAATGAAATCGCCGAATTCAAATTTCCCGCCTCGAGCATGCGTCGATTATTCTGACCAATGGGAGATACTTTTGCGCAGCCAACTTCACTCGCACTTGTCCTCCCGTGATTGAGGAGAATTGAGAGGTTTTTTAGGAGAGATGAATACAGAGGAATTCTAAATAAATTTGGATTATCAAAAATTTCCGATTTTTTTTTTTACTCGAAGTAATTCTAACAGCCTGCGGTATCCTGCCTTTGTGAGCGCAAGCTCATATTTTTTTTTACTCTTTCACTCTATCTCTCTTCGATTCATTCACTCTTTCTGTCTCACGGTCTCTCATGCCCATCGAAATACCCACGCGAGATCGTTTTATCCAACGAGGTACATACACCTGAGATCGTCCATGAAACGGCGTCATGGGATCGATGGGAAAGTTATCTTTACGATGGTCTTTTTATTTCTACATTGAAGTCCTCTCTCATGGAGTAAGACAAAACGGACGTACAAATGTTTACGCCATTTTTCCACCCCTTTTCCCGATTTCACGCTGAAGCATTTCACCGATATTCATAAAATTATCAGTGCAATTGCACAGAAATCATTTCGTTAATTTTATTTCGTCTCTGACATTTCAAATATCAAACGTAACCACCGGGATTTTGATAGTCCGATTTATCACCACACCTTTTTCTACATCAATTTTTATCGTTCTGTCCATTGTTATTTGTGTATCCGTGATGGTTTTGTCCTTTTGTCCGATGTTGAATGCAACCGACTGACTCGTGAAAGCGCGGAGATTATTCCGAATTGAATGTTCCCGCTGGCCACTGCTATTTCAGCTTTTTTTTTTATCCCCTTGTTGTCTTTCTCCGATTTTTTTTTTTCACCCATTCGTTGGTGGTTTATAACCTATTATTGCAGCTGTGTCGTAACGAAAATTTAATTAACGGGCAGTGAAAATTGTGAGTTTTCTTTAGTAGACCTGATATTTTCCTGGAATATTTGAAAAAAAGTCAAAAATTCTTTTTTTTATTTGGAAAGTTTGAATTAATTTATCAGGAGAAAAATGTAATCACGGAAGTTGTGGAAATTACGTTCACTTAATCCCTCACTTGTTGCTCCCATGTTACCTTAATTGGGAAATTGACTAATTAGGGAATTCCCCGCTGGTAGCACTTTGTCCGAGATTCGGTTAATGCTTTAATTTAATATTTAGACTGGAGATGTCTTTCATGAAATTGGGGGTATAGTCTAGTTCTTTATTCTGGGGTGAATTGCGGGGACTTGTGGGGATTTCTTTCATCCCCGGTCTCTTTTTCTTCGCTGGTAATTTGATAGTCTGATCCAATTCGGAAATGAAGGGAAAATATAAAGAAAATAAAAATAATGGGCGAGCTGACAATAGAGGCCTAAACTGGTCTAGCTGTTTTTTTTCATTCATTTTTTTTTCGATTTTTACGAGCGAATAGAATAGGTCAATGTCGAAAAATATTTATGCACCAAAAAAAAAAAACAATTATTAATAATTATTATTAGAAAAAAAATCCTGGAAAAATTCCCCGACCAAAATCTCCTGAAGAATTTCCCAAAAAAAGAATTATTTCATCATTCCAGTAGCTGTTGTTTTTTTTTTATTTGTTTTTTCATATTTTTGTCAGGAGTAACAATTCCTACAATCGCTTGAAATAAATATCTGGCAAAAATAAATGTTCTTCCCAGTGAAAGATGAAAGAAAACGTTAGACATGACGTCCCAATATTTTTGACGTATAATAAAAGTACACCTCTTCGCGGTGGTATCGTGAAAAAGGGCTCGGGGGCATGCTCCCAAGAGAGGGGTATAACGTTAAAAAAAATATATATAAAAAATAAAGAAAAAAAAGTGGATAGGAAGGAGAGGAAGAGGAGACGAGACGGTGGGCGGGGCGCGCGCCTCACGGGCTCCAAGGCGATCCACTCTGACCAAAAGAGAGCCCTTCCACATTTTTTCATTTTTATTTTCATTTTTTTTTTTTTTCAGAACGACGGATAGTAGGCGCGCATCAACACGTTACGTCTCGCTTTCAACGAAATCGCAAACGAGGCACATGTTGAAAAAATTGAGGGGAAAGAATAATCATTAAACCCCGGATTATTCAAGAAATATTAGCATTATCCATTTCGCCCTTTTACCACTCGCAAATGCTCGGTATTTTTTATTAAATCCTCACCTCTGAATTTTAATTATTCTCGAGACTGATTGCGCATTCAAATTTCCCGCCTTTAGGAATATGGTGATCGTATCGACGGGTCGAGAATCATATGAAACCCTGAAAATGTTAATGGCCAATCGATATCCCTTCGAATTCCCCAAAAAGCCAAAAAGGAAATGACGGATAAAAAATGATGAATTCATTTCCATCCATCAGTGCCCCAGAAATGCTTGTCACGCGGTTTTTATAACCTCAGTTTAAATCAATATCTCTTGAAATAAACATTTTCCATTACTCATGGAATTGAGATGTTCTTACGATTGTACCCCGACACATGCCCCCTGGATTTTTTTTTTTATCAGCCTGTGATTTTTTCAACTCCTTCTTTCCCGAGGGAATAAGAAAACAGAATGATTCCAAGAGGGTTATGTTCGCCTGGCGAACCAGCGGTTGACGTACGATGTGTCAGCGGTGACAACTGGCGCATGCGCAGCCTGAATACACAATGAGCCATCTTTTTTTTATATTTATTTTTTCTTTCATTTATAACAAAACCCATCGTCCTTCCCGCTTATCGCTCGACCCACAGTTTTTCCCCCTCTCTTCCCCCCTCGCACACATTATTCCGCGGAGCGAATAAAAAAAAAATGGCGGGAGAGAGTAAAACATTGTCGTGGGTATTTTCTCGAAATGAAACAATGTTGTAAAAGGAGGTCGCGAAAAGAGCGAAATGCAGCCAACAATGCGGTACGTATAGGGATGCCAATCCAGAGAGAGAAGACACCGGCGGCCACCGCCATGAAAACAAACGAAATACCGAAACGAGGGAGACGGAGAGTTATACGATGAAAAAGGAGATTGAAGGGAAGGTAAAGAAATGGAGGGAGAGAGAGAGAGAGAGAAATCGGCAAGAAAACGAAACGCCTGGATACTTCAAAAGACCCGCTCTCGCGCATGCGCCCTTCTCATTCCCTCCATATCCTACGGGAATACTCCCATGAGGACGGATGCTTTCCCCTCAGCCACTCCGGATTCCTATAATTGTTCATTTTTGCAAATTCCTGGCTTTTTCAGTGACATCCACGGAGGAGAGATGTTTGAAGGGTTCGGTAACCTCTCAGTGCCTTCAGACACTTTGTGGTACCATTCTGGTATCAAGATATTGGAGAATCAAATTTTTGGAATAAGAATATGAAATTTCCCCGTGTTCCATCAATCGATTCTGAATGATCGATTTGTCCTCAAAAATCGGATGTGTGGATTCAAATGACGGAATTATGGATTATTAATTGTCAATTGTTCTTTGAACTTAATGACCGAAAGATTGACCAAAAATGATGTCTGTAGATGAAGAAATATTTGATGGGAGAGTACAGTATTTTTTTTTTTATTTCAGCCAATAGTTAATTTTCTATATCCTGATTTCCGAGGGCCAGAGAGACCAGTCTCTGGGTTTACCGGCGAAATGTTGAATTTATTAGATCGAGATAGGGTGTGGGCGTTCCAAGGGTCTCCTCATCCCCCTTCAGCCACACCAGCCCTCACAACCCCTCAACAAACCACACTTGCACGCATTTCATACACATGCAATCCACGCTCCACCTATACAAATGGCCTCGCCCAACCCCCATTTCTTTTCTTTTACTTTATTTACCGTGTCGTTTTATTTTTTAAATAACAGCACGAAACCCACATCGAAAACGCATTCACGTATCGCAATATAACGTGATGGTGAACCCAGGGCCTTTAGGAGCCCTTTTTCGAGGGTTCTAGGAATCGAAAGGAATATCGAGGAGTTTGATCATCCATGGATGATTTATTCCCCCAATTCGTCCGAATTTCTGGATAAAAATTGAAATAAAAAAAAAATAGAAATGGGAATTACTATTCGCCAACTCTGCGCAGAGAAAAAAAATTTATCCCAAGATTAATCAATTCCCAATAGTGATTTATTTTTTGAGTTGAATTTTATTGAAAATTCATAACCCCGCCGATGTTCACTAGCGTTGCAGGGTTCATTTTAAACGAGATCCCTCACAGGATCAGAAAGCAGCATTTAAATCACCAATACTTTGGCATCTTCACATGCACCCCTAGAAATATCCAGACGTCAAGTTTGTTATTTACAGCTTGCTGGCATGAAGTATTCATGCAGGTTGGAATATCCTGGAATCTTCAAAGAGTTTTACCACCATTTCTGTGATATACCAACCAGAAGTGAGTTTGAGTGTGGCCCAGGGTTAGTGCAAGAGACGAGAGAAGGAAGTAACGGATGATTTATATCCGCTGCTACCAGTCCTGCTACCCTACCCGCGATAATACCAATCATTATCATCGCTTAATAACAGGCATTACTGCCAACATTGAAATAATGTGTGTTACCCCCTTCCTCTTGGCACACGGTGCCCCATTGGCTTGACTCGCATGCCCACAGTGGGATCTCTCCTTCCCTTCATCTTTATCCAGACTCTGACCCCTCATGTACCCTCCGGGCTTATCTTTATCCACCTTCATTTTGTTTCATCCCTCTCTGCCTTTTTATCCACCTTTTTTACCTGTTTTCCACCGCGATAACGTAATCCAGTCGTTTTTTTTCTCCCCCTCCCCCCCCCAAAAAAAAATTCGGATGATTCAACTGATACTCAAGGTCAATCAGGGGTGGCGATCGGTATTTAAACAACGAGGCAAGTGATTGAAGCGAAAAATGAAAAAATCTATTTCCCTGGAGGCAGGAAAACGAATGATCCATCATTTTCAATATTATTTCCGGGTACGTAATTGTAGGAGGCAATCTGGGAGGTCTGTCGAGTGCGTATGCGTGAAAATAATTATCGCCCTCCCACTCGATACTCTATATTCCATCAGCTAGTGCTGCTAGTGTACCAATCCATCAGCTCGCGACACATTATTTTTTCCTGAAAAGTTTTTTGACTCAACGTTATTTCTATAGTTGAAAGTATGAATTATTTAAGTGATCGTACAATACAGCGCATGCCAAACAAGTTGAACAATGTTGGACTGGTGTGTTCACTTTCTTGGGACAGGAGGAAATGCCATGCATTAAAGTTCTGAGTGGTATTTCGAATAGTTGCTTATGAGGGTCGCGTGCTCCAGATTCGCTGAAATTTCGTGCACCAGTTTATCTAAAACGAAAACAGAGCAACTACGGTGACATGTATATAAAGCGATGAATAACGGGGATTCCGATTTTCATGAAAAAGTGGCACGAGACATTTTTATTGAGAAAACTTTCATCATAAAATGGTTATAACCACTGAGCACAGCAATAATTTTCCATGAGAATGAAATTTTTATGTTTATTATTGTGTACGTGGAGTATTCCGGGAATAACTGAACATAAAAAATCAATCCATACCGGGATTGGTAGATTCATCAATTCAATTATCCCGTGAGAATTCATAAAATTTATGAATCATCTAGTGCAATGACCTGAGGGCAACAACTCGATGAAATCTCAATTATTTTTCAAGACTGACAGCGCCCCAGTCAAATCGTTCGGCTCCTCTCAAAAATCCCGCCAGAAAAAAAAAAATGAAACCTCCGGAAAAATGATGACCCCTGAAAAAAATTTTCACAAGCTGTCGTCCCCTGATATGACAAACCATCAGGTTGATCTCGACAAGCCGTAGTTACCGCATGCATGAATCTAAAACCAATCTTCCCACACCAGATCCAATACACCAACTCCCCCTACCCACCCCTCAACCTCGATTAATCCCCGATTAATCCCAATCCCGATCTTCCCACATCCTCAATAATACCCCATCACCACACGAACTCAATATGCAACAAGACCTGAAATATTCATACCGAAACTGACATTTTCATCATCTCGAAAGCATCCAGCAACTTTCTAAAAATACCTTTAATCAATGCAAATACTTTTTCCAAGTAAAAACAAAAAAGGAATCCCTCCCGTTTCCTGTAAAACTTGGGAAAACAGGTATGCCCCATACTATCGTGTCACGTAGAAGAGACCGAGAGAGAGAGAGAGAGAGAGAGAGAGAAAAACGACGACATTTTGCATCGCGTGCCGCCAGGCAAAACTTTCCCATTTATGCTGCGTGCATACACACACCTATGGGACTCAATGTTGAATGTATTCCCCGTATGCGACCAATGAACAGATACAACGAAGATAGGAAAGGTACCAGGTAGCTCTATTAGTATTGTCGAATGCGTCGATAATGGTTGACTGTAGAACAGGGACAAACCACCAGTGAAGATCGTGAGATTAAATATTTTCTGATCAAATAAAACATGGACATCGCGCTATGAAAACTCGAGCCAATAGGAGGGCTGCACCGTGAGGTACAAAGCGAAAAAAAATGATGGAGAAAAAAAAAAATAATAAAGGAGAAAGAAGAAAAAAAGGCTGTGCACCACGCCCAAGGTGGCTTGGCAGGAGCGATCAAGAAAACGAGTAAGGTGTCCTGGTGTCTGTGATCCATGTGTGTGAGCTCATGCAGAGCGTACAAGATCATTCGGCTACTGCTGCTGTCCTCGAGCCGCCAATGGCCTCAGGCCAATTGCAAAAATAATGAAAAACCACGAGACAAAAGGAAGAACCAAAAGCCTGAAAACTCCTGGATATGAATCGGATGGATTGGAGTGATGTGGGTGTGGACGTGAGTATTGAAGCTTTGGTTGACGAGAGACTCGACTTGCGCCAGTAGCTGAAGGTAAAGCATTCGCTCGCCTTGATTGGCCTATTACGGATTATTCACGGCATGCGCTAGTCACCACTCCTCGGAGCAAATAAGCAACGAGGTAGATGATTGTTTGGATTTTCTCATCTGATGGACTGCTGTGCACAGTGGGTACCAGTTTTGCCCAACGGGGGCAGCGTTGATTCAGAAATAGGGGAAAGGGACTAACAAAATTATCCGGTTCTCCAACCCCTCGTATGACATCCACCAAAGGCTACATTACATCGTACTTGTTTGCCTGAACGAATAACAGTTTCATTCACGTAATGATCAAGTTGATCCTGATCTTATTCACTCGATTCAGTTGTTCATTCGTTTACGTATCAATTTGATGTAACAACGAGTTTTGGTGAAGGGTTGGTGGCTGAGGGAAAGTATGGAAGGGGAATTTGTTGGAATGAGTGAAAGCATCACGGAAACAAGATCGGATGACCGAGCGCTCGGAAAATTTATAGCTGGCTCGTTAGAGTGGCCACAGCGTTGGGAGACATTCACCGGACACTATCGAGAAGCAACCCTATCTTCTATGTCCAGGGCGTGGCGAATTGGTGATTTACTGGCAGTCATTTGTGCCGATAACGCTGACAGATGCTGGCCAGTGGTGTTGTATTGCGAGGCTTTCGTAATACGATGACGTGGTCATGCGCTACCAGCAGCATTCACCAATCTCCTTTGTTCTTGGTGATTCCTGATCTTCGATAGGTATAACTCCTGATACTATCTCCTGAAGAATTGATTGATTGAACCTATCCGTTTGACCAATTGATTGTGCAAACTTTCGTATATTTTCTTTATAGGACAGTATGCTAGACTAATTTATCTATCTAGATCCTAGGAATGAACTTCGGTAAAAGTTCGCTGTGTGGCGCATGTGTACATGTTCAGGTCACGATCCACAACGTTTACCCTGACATGTTTGTTATGACAGTCGTATTTGAGTAACTGGAAATCTGACAGTTGTGGACTGAAGTGATTGTCCACTACTGCTGTCAGACTTCTAAGTACGATACACCTATTATCGTTTTCATCACTGTCAACAACTCACACTAGCTCGGAAAGAAAAATATTTGAAGACTCACCTGTGTCTGCGTCAGCCCTAGACTCGCTGCCAATTCAGCTCTCTCAGGTAACGCTAGGTACTGTGTCCTCTGGAACCGCCTGTTGAGTTGTTGAAGTTGAAGACTACTGTAGATAGTCCGGGGTTTTCTCATTTTCTTTCCTTTGCCATTTCTCAGTGATCCACCGCCACCGCCGCCTAGCTCATCGACAAGACTACCGCCTTTGTCGCCAAGTGGTGAGAGGTCTGTAAACATACACCACCCTGATATCAACCATCAGCGTCCAAGTCTTAGAAAGGGCAACGAATGAAAATAAAATAAAAAAAACTCATGGATTCACTCAAGAAAGTAATGAGATAAATTATTGTCGTCCCCGCTTTCCCGGAAATTCAAAAATTCTCTACTTTTCACCGATTCAATTAGTGGATTCTTCTTTTAACTATTAAGATTTCAATTTGACATATTTCTTCAACAATATTTGGCATTCTAGAGATAAATGTGTCAGTTGATTGATTGCTTTTTTTTTACGGTCAGATAATTATGGTTTTCTAAGAAATACATAAGATAAATTATATTACCCATACAGTCTAGCATAAAAATTTTCATTGTTTGAGTTTCCGCGGAAAATGCAAAAGCTGTTTATAATGATTTTGAAATTCGAAGGTATTCGCTGGCATAAGTTATCTTTCGTGTTCCCACTTTGAGTTGAGGGTTGAGAATAAAATGAGATTTGATATGACGTGTAAAAAAATAGGGAGTGAAAATATTTTTGATCTTTAACGATCATGTACCTCAGAATGAAGATGAGCCTCTTGACTCGAAGAAAACAATTCACCTCGTGAATGAGACCTCCGGTATCCCCCTAACGGAATCGTTATGCATCAATTTTAACAAGGCCTGCCACAATATCCCTCCCTGGATGAGGCTAACGATGCGAGGGCGTGCGAAGAAATGTTAAGAATAATCGATAGGGTACCAAGAATGGCAGCCCAGTGGGAGCGGTCTACGGTTCTCCAGAACTCCCTCTTCACCACTTTTTTTTTATCTTCTTTTTTTATCCACGAGCAATACCAACTAGTCTTGGATGCATGCATCTAGCCACCAAGGTGGATAAAAAAAAATCCCCTAGCATAATACCAGTGCATACACCTCCACGGAGGCCTCACGTGGGCACGATTTAATCGGCCTCGTTAATTAATTACCGTTCATCACGAAATTAGTACGGGCAATTACCCCAAGAGTATTACGATGTTGTCACGATGAAAGTGTCGATTCACTCGTTATTGTTCCCGGATTTAATGCCAAGTGAATATAACATTCACCGGAAAGGAATGCACTTTTTTTTCCAACTCACCAAGAAAATTTATGAAAATTTATGGCCCTGAAGAAGACCACATTAATGCACATTCATCACCCCCCGCCATCAGATCACAACTGACAACTCTCCATTTGTCCGTCATCCGATCATAAAAGTTGCATTAAAAAAAAAATGGGTATTGTAAAATTTTTTTATCAATTTTTTTACCGACAACAATCATCGGATGAAAAATCACCAGATCACCGTGTGCCAGCAAAAAGAAAGGGGAAACACGACTTTCACGTAAATCTCAAGATGCCAAGACCCAGATCCTCAAATCCCCAGGAATCTTCAACGGTCAAGTAGCTAATACCAAAAAGAAAAAGACTAATCCTTGTAAAAACAATCATTTAATACCTGATCCATCATCCGAGGAAGCCTACCCCATTGTTCTTGCAACCGTTGAAGATTAATTTGCAGCAGGTCAAGAATCCAGTGACCAGTGACCATTTTCCCCAATGCCCATTGCTCGAGTAATTCCCACCCACTAATTGGATTCCCCTAATAACCCAAAGCTCCAGATGTCCCGAAAAAAAAAATGTAAAAAAAAAATGGCGTCACACACGAATTGCCACGAATCAGCAACAACCTTGCAACTTCTTCAGCCATCAACATCCGTCAGACAACCCGACTATATGAATTTTCAACTGAAATCCACCACCTATGTACCAAGAAATAAGGCATGATGCCTTCGAAATAGACGATAAAATCTAGCTTGCCGATATGTACTTGCCAAGGCGTTTGCGAATATGTTTGCCATGGCGCCGAGGTTTAACCGCTCGTGTACACTCCCGAGGTGGAAAATCACGCGATCGCTACCCGATCCCTCGCACGATCCTCTCCTTTTATAATACCAACTTGAAATACACCACTCGAGGTAGGCCATTCTATCCCGTACACCTCTCTTTCGCTACGGCCTACCGCCGACGCTCCAACATTTGCTGATGCCTCCCTAGGAGCTTATCCCATCAGCGAATCTCTACCCAAGGTAGAACAACACCGTTGAATATGAAGAATTCAATTCCACAGGAGCGTTTACACGGAGAATCGCTTTGGAGTTGCATATCAGTCCCATTTTTATGAACATTTGTTGGTGTCTTCCACCAGGTATCCAAGCTCCCTCTCAATCCCACCGACAATCAGACAATGTGATGTCGTACATGTTGCCAGCAATGCACCGGTGATTGCGGTCTATTGTCAAGGTGTTGTGTGATAATGTAAACAGAAATCTTGAAATGTCGAGAAGTCTTTATCGCCTGAAAGAAGCTAATGGCGCGTGCAGAGACTCATCGCCAATTGTTACGGGGGTAAAGCTCGCTGAAGAGGATGCACAAACAATGGCGTGCTCAGGGTCAATTAACCCAATCACGATTGCCATGTGATATATTTATTATTTAATTAATCAAACGTGGTGGTATGCCGCATTGGAAGGGCCTGCACGGGACAGAGGACGATGATTCCAGGTGGCGCCAATTTTCTCCTTATCATCAACAGAAAATACACATCCTCCTGATTCTCATGATTATTCTATACTTCAGGCTTTATTTATGGAATTTATTTTATCGTTTTCACTCATTCTTCACTCATTTTTCACTCTCCCACCTTGCGTGTGGATTCTACCTCAACCGAAGGGTTTTTTATTATGAATGAGGACTCGCTGGTGAAGAGTGATGTGATGGATTGTCTCATTGGAGATATTATTTTTCATTTTCATACTCGTGATGAATGACTTTGTTCTTGTTTTGTCACTCATGCGTAATGCGGAAAAATTTTCGTGGTCTTCTCAATCAGAATAATGACAACTCCACGATGACGAGGCGCTCCTCCAGGAGTGATTCACTCCGGCGGTCACTATTGTTTTCGCGGAATGACTATAAAACGATTGCATAAATTATTAAAAATATCAGGGACCAATGATAATCGCCGAGCTTTTTTTCGTTTGAAAACTCCAAAAGCAATTGCCATTGATTCACAGCGACAATCACTGGTTTTCAACGTCGTTAAGTTAAAGAGGTAAAGCGCAGTTGGATGGTTTTGAAGAAAAAAAAAAAAGTGGTAAATTAACGAACGGTGAGGCCACGAATTAGGGAATGAATAAATGACGAACACCTTTCAACGGAGACAACCCTCCGTCGATGGATTATACTGCAAAATTGTGTAACGAAAAAAAAAGGAAAGGAGAGACAAAAAAAAGTATTGTTGAAAAGTTTCCTTTGAACCCTTTCATCCCCGGGGTGAAAAAAAAAAAAGTGTCGGAGTATAACCACAAGCTCGTCGTCGAGTTGATGGCACACGTGGAAATCGTAGCGTCAGTTGAAACTATATATAACTAAAATTGAAGGGGAATCGCGTATGAAAAGCTCAGGGAATATGATTTCATCGACATGAGTTGGGTTAGCTGTTATCCGTACGACATGGCAGTTGTCTCTTCATGCAGTATGAATTAACGGAATTGGCATGGGGGAGTGAAAAGGATTGCGTGTGCCCACCATTAAACTCCTTGAAACTTTACTCCCTTCTGACTATTCCCTCGTCGTTTCAACTGAGAGACTCCACCACCTTCTTCACCACGAAAACTGGCCATTCTCAGAGGGATGAAAGTTATATTATCCATCGTGTAATGGGGATCGTGGACACTCGTTACCACGACTATTTCGCATCGTGAGGAATGGTTAGTCACTCTAGTTACTCCCTGTATCATGTCACCTGTTATTTTACAACCCCTTGTATTTTGAGGGATAGTGTAAAGCCAACGTATTTAGATCATAAAATGAGTTTTTCATTTCACTTCATTAAAATCATCCGTTCGACTCCCGCGATCAAGTGGATGACAATGATCCCAACGCATCACATGTCTCAGACTGCTGCACACTAATTACTAAGATCATTATGAATTCAAATGATGAAAGAGACGATCACTTGCATTAGGAAGGTGAAGGCTGCAGGTTCATCCACGTGCAGGATTTCTCTGCCAAGCCAACGATTAATTTATATTTTTATATTTCAATATTTATATTTTTTTGTCAATCAACTTTTATTATATCTCGAATATTGGAGATCCGGATGATTTTCACGAATTTTGAATGATGCGGTTTACTTTTGTCTAATATTCCTTCTTACTCCCGAATTGTACCGTTTTGCGGGAATTCTGCGGCATCCGGGGGCTTCCTTACCCCCTCGTCTTTTCCCCTGGCCATTGAAAAAAACGTCCCTCCCCCTCTGTCGTATATCTTTATTCTCTTTTCGGGTGGCATTTCTTCTTTTCCGCGCGCAGGGCCGTCGACCGCCGGCACAAACCACTATACCTGCTACTCCAGATTCTTCCGTTTTCTTTTTTATATTTCGGGTGTTTCCCCTCTTTCTCTCTCCCTCCCACCCCACTCGCCTCAACATCACCTTTATTTCATTCTCTCTTTTCTTTTATTCACCGCTGGAGGTTGATGCGCTCTCGTATTCTTGAACAGGTTTTATGATACATCCCCCTCTCCCCCTCGCGCTGTTTTTTTTTCATTGCAACAATTATAGTGCGAAATAGATTTTCGGTAATACAAATTCAATGATTTTCTGACAATCTCTACTTTTAAACAACTAGTTCTTCAGTTGTCGGAATGATTAACTGGGGGAGGCAGAATGAACCCTTCAGGAAAAACCGGTAGACGCTCCGGCGCCGATGGTGCGTCTCTCGACTCGTCTCTATTAAACCAGTCGAAAGAAAAAAAAAAGTGAGAAAAACAATTGTTCAACCCTCATTTCAAATTCAACTCACCCTCGTTGAAGTTTGCGAGCATGAAGCGAGAGGAGTGTTGGCAGGGCGAGCTTGTGCACGCACTGCGTTTGAATATTATGACAGTGAAGTTGACGGAGGGAAAGAGAGATGCACACAACGTTTCAATCGGCTGTTCACTTATTGATTGGATCATCCGGTTTTTATTGAATTCAAAAGGTATTTGTGAAATGCAATGGAGGAGCTCCCCTTCGGGGAATAGTCAAGTGTGGGAATAGACAGCGAACTTAGTTTATGTGAGCAAACAAACCAGAAGAGCGACAGAATATTTTCAGTAATCGAGAACTTATCGAACTTTGAGGGGTGATCCAAAGATTTTACTCTGATTATTATTCAACGGCAATGAAATAATATTCACGATTGTCAACTTCGCTCCATTAAAAATTCATATTTTCTGAATTACCATGAATCACCGCGGTAATCATGATTCACCTTTTTTGTGACTCTTAATTACTGCAAAGGTAATTAAATTTATTGAATAAGTGTGATTCGTCCTGATGTTTCTGTTTGCTACTTAGCTATGATCGACAACTTAATAACTAAATAAAATATGAAAAATAGTCTGCGAATACATACAGTTGGGGTACTCACCGTCCTTGGGCGGTGAGGGACACTGCGGTGCATATGATCCAAGATGATATCCATAATTGTGCTGGTGCATTGGTGCAAAGGGATACCCAGCAAGGGCTGATCTTGGGCTTGGAAATCCAGCATCGGCATGCTGCTGATTACCACTACCAGGCCCACTACCCTGATGACTGAGTGAGCCAACTTGATGAGAAAACTGATGTCCACCCGGCACATTGTGTCCACCCGGATAACCACCCCTCAAACTAGCTGGATTATAAAGATTATTGTGCTGTAATTCGATGAATGCACTTTTGCCAGATTGTGATACCGGTGTACTAGATGCACTGTCACCCCCATTGCCAGGTGGTCCTGGTGTTACTGAGCCAATTCCATGATGCAGGTGTTGCTCCATGTCGGAATTAGCACCACCACCAGTGGTTGTACCACCGCCACCAGATGTTGGTCCACCACCCCCGGACATGCTATTCGGGGTCGGGGTACTCGACGGACAGGGGTCGCCCGCCCCGAATGGGCTCCCCAGATCCGTAAAATTGAGCGTCGTCGTGCTGCCCGGACGTTCCACCTTAGTAGCGACGTCGACGCCGTACACGGCACTTGCCGACGTCGCCGCGACCCTGAAGCCGCACGGAGCCCGAATCTTGGGGCCTGCCGAGCTTGCGCGTCGGCCCTTCTTTTTTTTTAATTAAAGTTCAAAATAACACGATTATTTATTACAATTGATCACCACCTGGCGTAATGATAATCCTCAGCATCTGGCACTAGATGATCAATTCACTCACACGGATTGACGCTGATATGATTATGATTTATCAAGTTATTCCTCGAGGCTCCACTCGGAAGTCATATCACTGGACACTTGTCACACACATCAACACCCGACGGGATGTCTCAAGTCCACTCCTTCACACACGATTAATCCTAGTTACCAGATTTTCAATCTAATTCGATGAACAATTGTCCCAACACCCTGCGTCAGCTTTTTACCGTCCGGATGTCAGTTTGCTCTTGCCGGGTAACTGATAATCTCCACATGTTCTCGATTCACAATGTAATTGACCGATGAAACAAAAAAAAAATTATTATTTCAATCACAGTATTCACTTGTTGAGCCACGAGTCTCCTTCAAATTCTGATCTCCAACGAAATAAAATTCAAATAATAATCAACGGTGATTAACACAAGTGCAAGATTGAAGGGTCATCAAGGGGTATCCACGATGGTATATAACTACCATTCACGTACCATCCATTTACGATAATTGCCGTCGGCAAACACCCAGTGCAAATCACCGATTCACTTTTCCCGTCAACTCAATGATTCGTCCAATTTTCACCAACAATCCACTTTCGCCGAATCACCAAGACCCTCTCAATTATCACCATCAATCCTAGTAATCCGTCACCAGTGTTCAGGCACTATCGACACGTCAACTGTCTCCTCTGAAATCCAAAAGGATCAAACTATCAACATCCACCAAACCGATCAGCTTGTCCTGGTCCACTGGAGTTCCACGATTGATATATCCAAGATCCTCTGCACAAACTTATCACTGTGATTTTTCAATTCCCTTTTTCCCCACCCCCCGAAAAAAAAAAGCCAACAGAACAAAAAACTGATAAAGGAAAAAAAAATAACAAATATCCACCAGTATTAGACCGTCACGTATGTTGTTGAGGAATCAGATGGGAACAACAAGAATCGAATATAAGCGTCACGTTCACGATTTTTCGCCCGAGCACGTCGTAGCGTTTAGAAGGTAAAGCTGAAAACAACGGGGAATCACACACGCGCGTCTTTGCCAGTAACTGCAGTGCACACCGCGCGGCGCGGACCGGTATAATGATACATAATGAAGCCCGAGCCTCTCCCCGAGCCCGTCGACAAGGTTCACCAGGTGCCCGTTGTGAAGCGCCACCATTGGCCCCACCCACTGCGCTGCAGCGCTCGATGTTCATTGGCCACCGCTCCATCTCCCCACCGTGAACTACGTGACGTCCATCCAACCGATTGGTTCGACGGAGGCCATTATGGTATCCAACAGGCGTTTACCACAATCCATTGACGCCCACTGCCTATACCCAGAGGGAGAGAAGCTGTTCTCGCCTTACCTGAATCCCAGCCTCGTCACACGACATCCTCATCGCCGGGGGTCGTATCTCCCATGGTAGCTGTAGTATCCCTCATACGTGAAATCCAACTGGTGGGAGAATTTTTCTTAATCCTCATCTCCTGCCTTTCTCCATCTGGTGTTTTCTGTGTGTGTTATCGAGGAGGAAAATTTTTTCATCATCCTGGTAAATCCTGATACCGGAAGCCTGGTGAAACGGCACTGTGGTTATCCACCCGGGGATCACTGAAACTCATTGAAAGACTTTGTTGATACTGTTGAATACTGGAGGGAGATCATCCCCCAGTGTTTGAAGGGTGAATGGATTAATAATGATAACCAATGAGATGATGCATTTTTTAGGTGGGGGATGGGATGAGTAAAATGGAGGGGACAGTGAGAGCCGAATTTGAGAGGCATATGGGTTTCGCCACGCCCACTGACAGTCACATCTTACACCACTTGTGCTTGTCCTGGGTTGAGATTAGTGAGGATAACTGATTTAGCGTTATCTGGAGCAACCTGTGACACTGAACGGTTACCCTCTCAGGTACCATTGGAAATCTGCATATCACCTTGCCGAGGGTAGAGCAAACACTTGACGAGTAGCAGCATACCTGTCCAAGGTGGCTATTACCATTAGGATAAGCAATTGATGGATGTTGGTTCAAGGGACGGGTGTCCCTCGAGTGTCGACCTTGACACTTGAGAATCCCGGGTATCCTCAATCCATGGAATTGACAGAGGCACACTTGGCAATTAGCAAGGAGTTCTCTGATAGCACGGGTAAGGGACAACTTGTTGACTGTTGGCCTTATCTGATGCTCATCAAGTGCCGGCGGGCAATTTACAAATCACCGGTCATCCCTCCAACCAATATTAACCAAGAGATCCCTCACACTTGTCTATTCCCTGGTTCACGAGTCGTACAACAAACCACGAAACCTTGCCTATTTCATTTTGCCACCTCATGCTCTTCTGCGAGAAACATTCTGCCATCCGTGAGAACCGGAAGTGACAACCGAAGAGGTGGATTACCCCAGGGTCATATTCACGCTTCCTCCACCAAAGCAACAGAACTGATTCCAAGTGGAAGTCTCTTTCGTCTCCTCCGCTTTTCCTTGCAGCTTGATGATGCATCAAGGATCACTGTCTTCGATAAAAATCATCAGGCTCCAACCCAGATACCCGAGAAAGCCCCTTGATAGCTTTCACACCACTCACAACACTCGCAGCCCAGCATGAAATATGAGAAAGATAATGATTCTCCGGGTTTCGTAATTTGGAATTGCGTCGTGTGGCCGCGGTGGAGGACAATCATCAAGGGACTAGATGAGTTTTCCCTCTTCCGTTAGATCCAAACACAGGGATCCACGCTGATGGGGGCATTGGGACTAGGCCAATGGGGTGACTCTTGTGTCCATACAGTAAAATTACGCAGCTAATTGCATACCAAGCTGAATGTCCACAAACACGTGTCATCAAGCAAGCCAGCAACTACCGCAGTGATCAACCACTGGGTTTAGAGAGTGGTGTATGCCCCATTCTTGGAATAATACGTGGCCTCTCTCTTTCGTGTGGTCGTTTTGTATACAGTGAAATTACGTAATTGAGGTAAATAGCCGCTATCCAGAGTGCAGGGGACTGTGTTAAATAAAATGCCTCGTTCAATTAAGCGGTGGCTTGGAGTGAGGAAAATTGGTTGAACACACTTCAGAATCAAAGAGGAGTTGCTTCTAAAGCTGATAGGACCACCCTTCGAGTGACACTTTAATTCAATCGATTTCGGGGACTCGTGTTCTCTCTGTCAATTGACTTTGGGCTTTGAGGTATATTTTTTTTTTTTCTGCGGCTCGTGGGGGAGAGGGGCTGCATCACCAATCGCCTCGGGTACTGCCTCGAGCTGTGACAAGCGCGCCGATCATAATTTTCGTACTTTACTGCTTGGGTTGTAAAAGCCAGGGCGAATATGGGTGGGCGTCGCCCGCAAACAATCCGTTTGACCGCGTTCTCTCGGCATTGCCTACCCGAGGCGGCAATGGTTTCATATATTTAGACAGCGCCACCTTTTTGTGGATCACGTCCTCTCGCGATAGGGGTGGCTAGTTTTTCGGTGTCTGGCTGTCGGCATTCCTGGAAGACGGGGTTGATCCACCATTTTTTGTCTGGGTTGCATTCACCAAATATCCGAGAAAATCAATCATTTCATGTTTGACGGTCTATAATAATTGGGGAATAATTGGAGAATTTTAATTGACATTTGCATTGTTGGAATAAATTGAAATTTTATGGACACCTTTTCAGGAAAAACTTCGGAGTAAAAAATTCATGAAATTCAAAGTTTCATTGAAAATTCAAGGAATTTAACGGGCGGCTCGACCACCGGAATTTCGAAACTTTTGGCTCAATTTTTTTTCATGTGGAGACTGAAACGGCAAAAAATCGTGGCGTTAATTGAATTCATTTGAAGTGTTTCCGAAAAAAATTTTAATGGAAATTTCAGGTACATATTTTTTTTCAGTTATCTCAAGGATATTCACCTGTCGGAAATAAATTTTTTTCACAGAATAAATCCTCGTTGTCCAATAGCAATGACTTTTCAAATAATTAAATATTACAAAATATTCAACCCGAATTTTTTTAATAAAAAATTCATTCTCGTCCTCTTGTTTGCCGAACAATTTCGGATAATTTCGTGGTTTAATCTGTTTTGCATAAAAAAAATATTGCTCAACTTTCAATGGAACTGATGCAATATTTTGCGCAATGAGCTCATGTACTTGGTCATCGTAAAAAATAAATAGCTCAGCAATTTGACCTCTCGTTCCTCCATGTCATCATGGCGTTCACCCCATATTCTTTCAAGTGAAGCGAACGGGCAAAGAAGGAAAGCGGTAATTATCGAGGGGAAAATCGCCCCGACATCAACTCCAAACGACAGTTGACTATCTGAAACGAATGCTAAAAAGCCAACCTGTTTTCTGAAATTCAAGACAAAAGATATATCTGTGACGCACCGCCAGAGGAAAGGTGATTCTGCGAGTATAGGTAGACGTCAAAAAAAAAATAAAAAAAATGACGTGGCACCCAGGGTGGGCGGAAGGATGTGCACACTAAAGGGTGTGGCAGAGAGCAGCCCCTGTGGAAGAGGCCAAGGGTTGCCCCTTTTATATTTTTTGTGGGTCGGATGAAAGACCACGAAAGACCGGCGGATGTTGCCGAGCACACGACCCAACTTCTGTCCCTAATTTTCATCGTCTTTCCGGCTTTCCCCGTCTCCCATGCCCCAAAAAGGGGATAACTACCTCACAGCAATACCTGATGAAAGTTCATTGGACCCCACTTCAACTACTTGAGTCTGTTGACGAGTCCAGACTTACAGACACGCCTGAAAAACCGGAAATCGACGTGCAACCACTGAATATCGAAATCCTCCAAGATAACAAATTATTAAAAAAACAGCACCCTCTCAACAACCCTAGAATTATAATATTCATTGCATCCCCGTAAAGAAAAATATCACCAACAATTTGCGGGACTGATCCCCATGCGGGTATGTAATTTCGAAAGGTGATACAAGATCCCTCAGAGTGTAAAAAAAAAAAATCCACAACTCCCGGTACGTAATTCCCCCCGAGGGTACTTGAAACCTCAAATGATTAATGACCCCCCTTTTTTCATCCCTCAATTGTGCGCCCCTTATCGAGCCATCGGTGTCACAAATAGATCTAGTTGGCTAGAATTCCAGGATGATACAAAAGCCCTCGTGGTCTCACCCCTCGGTGTCTGTCCTCTCGTAATTCCCCTATTGTCTCTTTTTATTTTATCAAACTTGCGGGGGTAGGTGAGGGGTACATGAACATGTGGAAAAAAAAAAATACCATTGAGAGTGTGCAGCGATAGACTGCAGTGGCATAGGTGCATTGTAGACTGTCGGCCATGGACAAAAGAGGGACTCGACGAGAACGTCAGCTGGTAGTTTTCTCGCGTGACGACGCATCGTCGTCCTCGCCTGTGTATTCCACCCGCGGGGGAAGACCCGCCTTGTATCTCTGTCCCTCATTACTATTCCATGTCGTCGTATAAACGCCAGGGCCAAGTCTGTCGTTCAATTTTGGGGGGCCTTCCATCGCCAAAATAACGGGGGCATCATCAAGGGGTGATGATGATGCACAGGAGTAGAATATTTTCAGCTCAGAAAAAATTGGAACAAGTATTAGTAATTCCTCCAGGAGGTTCGATGGGTCTCCCACCCCCATGATTTTCCATGGGCATGATTTTCAATTTTTCACTGGAAAATTAATTTTTTTTTAAACCCCATTTTTTTATCAGCCAATCGCTCGTTTCATATGAATTTATTCAGTGGGTTCTTATCATGAGAGGAGGAATAAAAAAATGAAGTCGGGATATCCCGAAATGAGTGATTCCTCATTGGTCGACTTGAGCCGCAAAATTCAAATTCGCCGCACGGAGAAAAATGCAAAAAAAAAAAAATCAAATGCAGAAAAAAAATTGATGGAGAATTTTTGGTTGCGATAAAAATGATTCTCACACAATCGAATTTTTCCATCAACCAACCGTTGATTTCACATGCATTCCCCCTTTAGCCGATAATAAAACCCTCAGTTCCACAAAAAAAAAACGAAAAAAAAAAAATAAGGGGGGAAAGGGGGACCCGCAGCTCATTCGCAAACTGTCCACAGCCCGGGTAATTTTCTAGTGGTTCCCCAGTCAAGTGGCAACGTCCGAAGGAAAAGTGTTACGTTTCCCTGTTTCTTTTGTCATTATTTCATTTTTTTATCGTGGCTTGTCTTCCATATATATTTTTTTTTTCGTCTATATGCACTATTGCTTGGAAATGTGCGTGAGCCACGAAACGGACGTGCGTGAGCGTCGAAACGGGGTTCGTGTGCACCGGGTACGTATTGCTTTGAAAAAGAGAGAGACCCGAAGGAGAGAAACCCACGACCCACGCTAGCCCGCAGCGTGCGATGTCAACCCGCGCTGCTATGCATCTGCCCCAACAGCCCAAGGCTGTCACGCCAACCTCTATAAGCGGTTCAAAGCACATTTTTATCCTCTTTTCCCTCCTGCCTTTTTTTCCCCAGCAGACGAAAAAATCCGTGGATTACTAAAATCCCGTGAAAATTACGGGAACAGGTTGCAACACTGATCAAGATCCCTGAATTAAATTTCCAGCGAAAAACCACGAAATTTTTTCCCGCCAAAATTTTAATTCCATCATGTATCCGATGGTGACGCGGGGGAAAGCTAGTGGAAATTCTGGAATTATGGGGCATGTACCTGATCAGGTCGTAT
Source organism: Fopius arisanus (assembly GCF_000806365.1). Classification (NCBI taxonomy): domain Eukaryota; kingdom Metazoa; phylum Arthropoda; class Insecta; order Hymenoptera; family Braconidae; genus Fopius; species Fopius arisanus. The sequence goes on from NW_011887833.1 coordinate 348,376, forward strand.
CTGATCGAGAACTGAATTTCATTTTTACAGAATTAAATCTTCAGAGGAGAGAGAAAATATCAATGAAAAATTACAATTCTATGGAATTGTGAGGGACTGCTGTCAACATGCTTGAGCATAACAAACAGGGAATTTTTACCCCATCATCTGCAATGGTAATGACCCAAGAATTTCTGACTACCATCGGCTAATTTTCTGTTTAGAGGTATTTTCGCAAGAAGCATAATTGGCCCTTCGGTCACCCAAAACTACTGCCCAAGGGGTAGGTGGATTTCTAGGAGTTCTGGGTCCTCTCCGAAATTCACTCGTACCTCGAGGCAACACACATCCCTCATACTGTCTATTTTTCGACTGAAAGTCCCTCGCGATTTCGTTTTTCGCCCTTGTGGACTGTTTTCTTTATTTGGGTGAGCGCATGTGCCCGCGGCGTCGTTTATTGCCGGATCCATGTAAAAATATACCTTGTGTTTCCCTCCAGACGTTGTAAAACAGCCGGAGGGAATCGCAAAAGGGTCTATACGAATTTTATTAACACGCTCCACTTCTTAGTTCACAGAAAAATGTTAAAAAAAGAAAAATAAAAAATACGCTTCGGCGAATTCCCGAAGAGAAGAATTATTCGCGGATGAGAATCACTTTTGACGCGAATTCCGCGAATTTAAAATTTTCTAGTTCTCTCCGAAATTTAATTCTCAATTAATATTGTCGATGCGGTTAAATAAAAAAAGGGCTTGACACTTATCCTGATAATTAAATAAATCCTTCACCCGATGAAATCGATATTGATCCCCCGACCCCTGGATTTTGAAACACCAGAGACGATCGGGATCTTTGATCGATGGTAATCGAACATTTCGTTCCTCTTCCTCGAAGGAGATATAGCGTGATGAAGACTGTAGGGTTGAAGAAGATCCACAAGGTAAGACAGAGACTAGAATAAAAGATGCCTCTCTCCCTTTTTTTTTTTCGTGAGAAGATCCAGCCCCCCGGGGGCACATCGACCGAACAAAGGGAATAAGAGATTGAGTGTAACTTCTAACTAGTGGAAATCAGAGTTGAGGCTCTATATCCTCTTTATCTAGAGGTGCAAAACGAGTGCGAGGGAGAGAGAGAGTGATGATCCGTTGGAGATGAAAGAGGAGAGAGTGTTCGGGAAGGTCGAAGGGAAGGTCGTGGCCAGGAAGCGGTTCCTTCGTCTTTGTGATCTCTGGGGGGATGGGGGGAGCAGTCGCCAAGGGGTCAGCCCAGTTGTGTGTTTTACCTGGGCCCTTTTTGCCGGTGAATATTACTCCAACGGCAATTAGTGAGATACGGCCCCTCTCACCCCCTCTGTTATGCACTCTGGATGGGCCTCATTAGTTACCGGCCAATCAATCAAGCGACGGAAGTGTTTAATGGATGTGAAAAAAAAAATTTCGGGTTATGCTTTTTCCGATGAAATCCTCTGGTAACGACTCGGCTCTGCTTCAATCAATTAAGGTAATGTGGTGACTGGATGAGATTAGGTGAACGGATTTTTTTTAGCTCCTCCGCTTTTGGGACTTACCATCGTGACTCTAGGAGAAATAAAATTGAATTCAAAATTCATATTGCTCCCTGAGATAATAATATTTGAAAAAATCTTGTTTTAATTGCAGTGATTTTTTGGGACGGTTTGGGCCTATACCAAAAGTCAATACCAAATTTTTTTTTCAATTTCATCGGAATAAGAAACTCACATTATTTTTTTATCAGCGTAATTTTGTGAAGGTTCAGCGGACGGCGCCGGGCTATTCGCAACTTGACATCGATCTTCCGGATGGGGTTGACCCTTTCCACACGGGAGTCTCCCCCGGAGAGAAGGTAATCTTTCTTTTGTAGGTATAGAGCTCCACAGCCTCTGGTGGTTCATTAGTCAAACAGCTAAAGAGCGAGGGTTTTTGAGAAACGGTGGGTTAAGTGAGCCATGAGGTGCCTCCAGAGCACTGGGCATTTACCAGAGTTCATCAAATTTATTTGTTGAATTCATTGAAATATTTCGACAAAGTGAAATAAAATAATTTTCCCAGGTGCATTCTCAATTCAACATTAAATATTTCAATTAGTCTTAGAAATAGAGAAATCCACCTGTTCCCCAAAACATTAAATTCGGCCTGCGCCACGATGACTTCGATTTTTTACCGCCCTCGAACATCCAAACCCACGGGATCGTTCAAAAGTGTCAAATCACAGTGATAACGCACAAATATAATTCCAACAAAAAGCGTCCCATCGAACAGCGGCAATTGGCCACTTAAAAATCGATTAATTACATCCACCAAGTAGAGAAAATGAGAGAGTAGTTCTACGCTTATGTCCCATTGAAGAAAATAGCAATGAAACTAGTCCCCAATGAAATCCCGACAGTGAAGATTCCACCAAAAATTATAATACTTTTTTCTCCACGAATTACACCTTAAAACTACGAAGGTGGATATTGATAATCAACTTAAAGACATCATCAGAGGGAATACAAGAGAACCTTATAGCACACCACTAATATGAAAACAGGTGTAATCATCAAATAATGATAGTACAAGACTCGATGTGCTCTAGTTTCAAGTTAGAGGGTTTTTATACTTGTTCCAGGCAGCTCGGGTATTATTCTAGTCCACTTTATTTACTCTTTACTCACTATTCTTACCGTCAAAGTGATACTCAATTTATTTAAAACGTGTCACTATACACGGGAGTTACCACCCGACAGTGTCGTTTCTGTCCACAATATTTATAACCCATAAAATAATAATATATGCTCGTATAATCCCGAAGGATCCAATTTTTCAGTGAGTTATCATCATGACCAGCGATGATCATTTATTGAAAATACTAATAAAATTGTAAAAATATTTTTTTTTTCGTGTGGGTCATCTGCTTTTTTCTACGTACGGTAATTTTTCTTTTTTTTTTTTATGTTATTATTTACATTTGTTTAATTTTGAAAACAATAAAGATCTTATGTTGTCTCACTTCGTGTATCTCTCTCGTTGTGCATTGGGGTCCTGCATGATGTATATACGGTGTGCGGGCATGGGGGCGGGGCGGAGACAGATGGGCGTGTGGAGGATTCCTTTGAGGCTGCCGCATGCGGCGCCAGTTTCTCCTCTTTCTCTTGTCCTGACTTTCTGCCCTCTTCTCATTCTCATTTCTATCCTCTCGTTGATCCCCACCAGATCCACTCACCGACTATTCCAACGAGGAGGTGAATTTATTTGAATTTTATCTGTATTCCCTCGTCCATGCCAATTGGTGATACGTCGGACTTAGGGCCTGACGGCATTCTAGAGATCGCGGAATTTTCCCGGGAGCCTCGCGTGTCCCGGATTTCAATCGCTTCTGCCGCACCTCTGGCGTCTCAATCTTTTTTACATTGCATTCTTTTTTTTTTTTTCAAAATTATTTTCGCTATATCGTCTCGGGTCTTGAAAACTACTCCGGCTCGCCATTTTTTCGTTTATTCTTCAGGTTTTGTTTCATGTTTGCTCACTATTTCAGAACCACTTTTTTAGTTGTCGGTTGATTCGCTTAGGATTAGGATTCACCTGCGAATCACGCGATATTCTGTTGCACGAAAAGTTGTGGATATATATTTGTTCCTGCATGTATTAATATTTTTAAATTGTCTCAATAATTCTCATCACCCAAAAAAATTGCACGTCCGAATTTTCTCAATTCTCTGACACAAAAATTTTAAAAAAACCAAATAATTACATAGCGCAAACATTTTCATGATTAATGTTTAATCTTGCGTCGGGGGCGACAAAAAACCGCGTGTATGTGCGAAATATATTTCATCATAATCGATCGCAAAAACTTGTCGCAAACTAGCCCAACAATTACCAACGAGTTACACACAGAAAGTTGATGGTGTGGGGGTGCAGGCGTCTCCCGCCAAAACTTGAAGAAAAAAAAATACAAGAGGAAGAAGACACCATAACAAAAGGATGAGTGGAAATGAGCCATTGGAAGAGTATCTATATCTGGAATTAGATGTAAACCCAGGCGAGAAAGGCAGCGTGAAGGGACTGACAATAAACCTCGAACAACTTGGTTGTGTGGTCGTACAACTCTGGCTAACGAGCGCTCATACAAAACCGATCTGAAAGATAGGGATGGCGCTACGAATGGTTTTAGCACCCAATAAAAATGTGTAAATATTTGATGCAAAAAAACCTGTACCATTTTACTTTATGTTTGCCAAGAAATAAAATAAAAAACAAGGAATTTTCACTATCTCCCATTTTATTCATTCCCCCAGTTTACCATAATTATTCTAATTTCTTCTTAATCACTGAAAGAATCTCTAAAAATTATTTCGATAACGAAATACCGATTGGAGATTCAGCAAATAATCAATGGCTGCCTGGGAAAAAAAAATGTAATGGAAATATTTTTTCCAAATTTTCTAAAAATTTCTGGAAAACTTTTCAAAAATTTGAATAGGATTTTTTTTTTTTAATTTTCTAGAAATTATTGCGAATATAATTTTTTCTTTTAATTATACTGTTTTTTTTTCAACTTTTTCGATTTTTCAATATTCCCAAAAAATTTCGAAAATATGAAAAAAATATTCCGATTACAATTTTTTTTTACTCGGTTGGTGAAAAGTGAATAAATCAATTTGAATTGTTTTTCCGGTTATTGTTGAATAAACCGCGGAGAAGGAGATTCAGAAAGGTGCCGGGAAATGGGCATGAAGGGTTTCTTTGTAGTTGGGCCGATTGGGCCCTGGTATCGTTTATAAAACAAGCCGACAGGTAAGCCCGGGGATTCGACCTGACTCGGTTATAATTGCTTCCGAGGCAGGACACCGATGATAAACTCACGTTAGTCAATTCAAATGGACCCCCCTACTTGACTCGACCTCTTTCTCTCGAATCCGAGGGCTTCGAATATATATTTATAATATTCCTCTTCCGGTCCCTCTCCGAGATTTGTCGGTTCCCACCTTTCCCGTCTTTTCCTGTACCTGATTTTTTTTTTCAGGTCAATGAACTCTCCAAACTACCTCAACGATTAAAAATACATGTCTCTAATATCTTATCATCATATTGGCACACACCAAAAATATATATCTGATAAATAAAATGTATAAAAAATATATAAAAATATATTACCTGCAGATATTTCATTTTTCGTTTCACCTGAATTTTTTTAACGACAAAAATTCAAAAATTCTTTGTGCGTCACAAATTCATTTTCTCGTGAAAAAATAACGAGGTGAATCTTCCCTAAACCGAGAAGCCCGAGAGGATATTCAAATTTTTCCTCCAGATATGTCACTCACCGATTATTCATGGACATCGAGACAGGTAGCTCAAAGTCGCTCATAACCCCCCGAGAAAACGTGCCATTTACACGTTCAAAACTCAAGAGAAACGATAAATTTTTCGGTAGATCCAGACATTAGACCATCATTCCGTTTTCACGGTCGTCCCCCCAAAATCCTTTTGGTACCCTTTTCCAAAAAAAATCAGTGGACCCCTTTGTGCCATGGGTACCGGCGCCAGGCGCCACGTCTTCACGCCTCTTCAGTCCTCATATATATATTTTTTTTAAAACCCATTTTTTCCACTCATTCGCTCTCATCTGCTCATCCCTTTGAGCTCGAACTGCCCCACCCAAAGTGCCCATAAAAGTAGAAATAAAAATCATTCATGGATTTCGAAAGTCAATTCATTAGTGACATCACATTTTCGTTTTAATGTGAGTGGATATGGGGAATAAATAAATTTAATATTGTCGTTTGGTGTTTACACCTGTTGCTGGCTCATTCGACACTCGATGACGCACTTGCCGAGTCATTCTCAAATAATTTATAACCCCTTCTTCGGAGGGATCGTTCCAGAAGAGGCCTGACTAAATTGACTAAATGCCGTGCTAATTTCATTTAGCACCCTACCGTGTTCCTCTCGTGTAGCTGACCATGGGGGGTTGTTTATTGAGGATAAAATTCACCTTGTGGAGTCCAAAAGTCAAACCGACACCCTTTTTCCAATTTACTGACCATAACGAAAAGGCACGAGCGGAAAAATCTATTTCAATTCAAATATTTATTTAATTTAAAAAATAATTCACTTTTATTTAATCCAAAAATAATTTAAATCATATAAAAATCATTTAAATTTTATTGATTTGATTCAAATAAATCATTTTTCAGGATAAATTTTGGGATGATGTCGCAATTTTAATTACAAGCTCCGGGTAAATTCAACTAATTTTTAAAATGTAGCCTAAAGGCCGTAAATTCTCAATCCGCATTCTATTGGGGATAAAAAGGTGGACCTCGCCCCAAAAATTAACACTTTTCTCATTTATTTGTCTTATTACTCACCATTTTATCACAACCGGTCTGATTCGATGACCTCGTTAACGTCCGCCTTTATCGATTTGGGTCTGACATTTATTTGAGACCGATAAATGAATGAACTCATTTACCTTTCTCACTTTACGACTGGCCGATGTTTTGTGTACGGTAATAAATTCAATGAATTTTCACCGCCATCGGTTTTCCGGTGTTTTCCCTCAATGATGATGATGCCATCGAATTAATGGGGAGCAGAAGTCCTAGACGGATGCCCGTCTCTCTGAAATGAGTGGAAAAGTTTTTTAAAGTTTTTTTTTTACTTGTTCTGAGGAGAGTGAGATGTGTAGAAAAAAAAAAATTGAAAGAAAAAAATGAGAAGGTGGATAGGAAGGGCGTCATTACTCTGCATGACTCTGCGGTATGGCTCTCGCTACTTCTTCAGCATCTCTACATCGTCCTTTCTTTCACAATTTTTTATCATCCACCATTGTATCATTCACACATAGGCAACTACTCACGATGACCATTGGCGATCGAGTCATCATGTGAATTAAAATTTCACGCTCCAATCACAGAGTCATCTTTCATTCATGGACTTCATATTATAATTTCTCATATCAAATTGGCACATTAATTCTAATGATCTCATAAAGTACTTTGGCTTTTCAATTTACGGACTGATTTATCCTCGTTACAAAAATTATTTATCTCAATTAAATAATTTGTTTAATTGTGTTTGTATTGTGAATGAAAATATATTTGCAATAAAAAATTGGGAGGAATTATTCAAAATCTTGGGGAAAATTTGTCCGGTGGCTTTTCTCCAGTGGCAAAAAATATTAATATCAATTTTTGGTATTCATTTTGTTTACAGTTCGCAATGAGTTTGTGATTTGCGATGCCATGTATATGAAAATATTGTCTATAGTTGAATCATTCTATTGCCCGGTATGTTCTACAATGTCCGGAGCCCAAAAATCGATTCCTCTATTATTTATAGAAAATAGATTGCCTCGATTTCGGAATAAGTAACTCGAATAAATTATGTCAACACATGCAAGTGCACATACAAATAATTAATTCCCCACCAGTTGGCAGTAGCTCGTCGCTTTTTATTCATAAAATCCAATCAAGTGGTTAATAATTACGCGAGGGTCCTCACCCGAAATAAATTTCAATTTTTCAAAATTTGAGATTCATTTCCGACAAAAAAAAATTTCATTGTAATTTTTTGATGGCAATATTAATTAACAGAAAAAAAAAGAATGGATCAAAATTAATATTTGATAAAAAATTCGGGGTTTTATTTCTGGAGATTAATTTTTGAAAAATGGTGGCTGCGGATTGCGATTGCGGCAACTGGTGTTTGAGGAAAATAAGGTAGAGGTATTTTCCGGGTATAGATTTGTTTGGAAATGAACTTTGATGGGTATTAACTCAACGAATGAGGAGAGGGGGTGTTAACAGCACTTGGAAACACAAAACAACAAGTTGACCGAAGTGAGTAATGCCCAAACGATTGGTTGCTCGCGCGTTTCACTCATCGGGCACGGGTGGAGTAGCATCCGACCCCGTTGCATGCCACAAATTGCCTCAAATATTTACGCAATTGGCATGATAACCGCATTACGTGATTATGTACGCTCGTTGCGCGCGCGATCCACCGTTGCACCCACTCATCTCTTTCTACTTCTGTATGTCGTATTCCCGGATACCCATGTATCCACCAACAAAATACATGTAGCTGAAGGCTCATTAAACGACCATTTGCCAATTGTACGCACTGCACGGTTTACCTTCTGCAAGATACTTCCGCTTTTCCGAGTGCTCAACGCGGAGAAAAAAAATATTTCTTATATCTGCACTCAGAAAAATAATATATTTCGTAACAAGTGCGGGAAAGGGATTTTGCGCGGGTGGAAAATTTTTCCGCATGCCGAAAATCACTTTCTGCACGAGTGAATATTTTTTTTTTCATAAGGTGCGGGAAAGTTACTTTTCGGCACATCGCGATGAAAAAATTTTTTTACCATATATATTTTCTTGTGATTACTAATATATTATCGAAAATTATCTCACCATTATTTTTTCCAAGTTCTTCTCGAATGATGGGAAGTACATGGATTTCAGCTGTTGAAAATTTGTTAATTACAGGGATTTTCGGCCCGTCGGTTTTCCATCGGCTGTTGGTGTACAGAGAGTCATGCAGTCGGTCATTTATCAGAAGTCCTCGAAACGGTAGATAAAGCAGGTAGTGCTGGCCTGAAGCAGACAATTTTAAAAATTAATTGAGAGAATTACGAATTATGGAAAAATTATGAAATAAATCATGAAAAATTGAATCTTTATTCAGCTATAAAAAAAATAATATATGTAAATATATATAATAAATGAATTTCACAGTCGGTAATCAAGAGCGTCTGGTATTTCCAGAGAGGATTGACTAACGTAGAGATTCAATTCTGGGACTTTGAGGGCCCGTCGACCGACTCGGTAACTGCCTCAGTAGTAGTACCGCTGTCAGAGAGACCAGTCGACGGGGTGCATGTTATTTACTGCGTAATAATAAAAAATTAAAAACCAATTGCGTTACGCAGAAAATAACATCGACCGTGCCGACTGATCTCCCTAACAGTGGGACTGCTACTGGGGCAGTTACCGAGTCAGCTGACGGGCGACCACCCCACCATTGGGTGCGACCCCCTCTTTCTCTTGGGGTGGGGTATACCGGCAGAACTGGGCCACTCACGGGGGGTTTCAGTGACCCCACCCGTACTGTAGTACTGTACCCCAGGAGAGGGAGGGCGACACGCAATGGAGAGGGGGGCCCGTCGACCGACTCGGTAACTGCCTCAGTAGCAGTCGCGTTGTCAGACGGGCCAGTTCACGCGGCGAATGTTATTTTCTGCTTTACGAAATTGGTATTCATTGAAATTTAAAAATTTGAAATTTTCAAAAAAGTAACAGGGGAGCATGATAATTGAGCAGGTATTTAGCTACTCAATTTTCATGCTCCTCTAATACTTTTTTGAAAATTTTGAATTTTCAAATTTCAGTGAATACCTCCTCGGTTCTCATGCTCCCCGGATACTTTTTTTGAAAATTTCGAATTTTTCAATTTCAGTGAATACCTCCTCGATTCTCATGCTCCCCTGATACTTTTTTGAAAATTTCGAATTTTTCAATTTCAGTGAATACCTCCTCGATTCTCATGCTCCCCTGATACTTTTTTAGAAATTTTGAATTTTTCAATTTCAGTGAATACCTCC
>NW_011887833.1:357979-397848 GCF_000806365.1 Fopius arisanus
TACCTCCTCGATTCTCATGCTCCCCTGATACTTTTTTAGAAATTTTGAATTTTTCAATTTCAGTGAATACCTCCTCGATTCTCATGCTCCCCTGACCCTTTTTTGAAAATTTTGAATTTTCAAATTTCAGTGAATACCTCCTCGATTCTCATATTTCCCTGATACTTTTTTGAAAATTTCGATTTTTTCAATTTCATCGAGGACCTCCTCGATTTTCATACTCCCATGAAATTATTTTTTTTTAATATTATAATGCAGAAAATAACATAGACACCGTCGACTGGTCTCTCTGACAGCGGGACTACAGTTGAGGCAGTTATCGAATCGGCTGGCCGGCAGACACTCCAACATCGCTTCTGGCGCCATCTTTCTCTTGGGGTAACGTACTACAATACCTGTGGGGTCACTCAAACCCCCAGAACTGAGCCTCTTCTTTAGTCAATCCTCTTTGGGTATTTCTATTATTATATTCCAAGAGGAGTTCATGACCTCTGTACCGAACTCGATGAAACTCGAGGAGAAACCCAAGAATTCAAATATTCATACCTGAAATTCCTCATAATTCAAATAAAAAAAATTTTTCTGCATACGCGAGAGCCCCTGGTACTGCCCACTCATTATCATAACCGTTTTCCCCATTGCGATGCAGTCTGTCTCTGTTCCTCAAGTGCAATTCACGCGAATTGCATAAAAATCGCGGTGCACTTATGGTCTTGAAGCCGTGACGACCCGAGGGTGCAGCCTTCTTCTATTAAAAAAAAAAAGTGCAAAAGAAAAAATATTTCCGTGCGAACCGCCTTGGAGTTTCACACCTAGGAAGGTAAAATTTTCAATTCGATCACGCGCCGCACTCGAGATAAGTACAGAGCCCCAGGAGCCGCAATAACGCCAATTGCTCTTGTCCTCCCCTCGGTGCACTCCACCTTCAGTGATTTTTTCCCCTCAACTTCCTCTTATGATCATCGAGCAATTCGACTATCATCGAGGATCGATTTGATCCACGCGGGCTGCGATATAAGCACCTCATGATCGATTCCGATCTCGTTAACTCACCTCGCCGATCACGAATTCACCGGAGATTAAGGAGAGCTCGTTTGTAAGTCAACACGAATGAAAATTCCCAGTTACATATTTTTACCATTTTTTTTTATTCATTTGACAATTTATTAGGTATTTTCCAGGCTGAGTTTATTGATTTTTATGAGATTGCGAATTTGTGGATTCCCATCACCTTAAGCTTGCGGATTCTATCGAATTGGTGAGAAATTTTCCGACTTGGATTTACGGAGACGCTGGAGTTGATCGTTTATCTCTCGACCAGACGTCATTGTTGATTCTTTGGGAAAAAAAATGGGACATTAAATAGTTCATTGCGATTCACTGGAGATGTAAGACTCATACAAGTTGCTCCATACTCGATAAAATATTAGAAGTCTGTATTGAGTGCTTTAAATCAATTAATTAAAAATTAATATTTATTCTAAGATACGCAAATGTTTGCTCCTGCATTCATGGCTATCTCATGGCTATCTGGTGACTTTGATGATCGGTAATTATAATCGTAACTCACTCATTCACACCCGATGTTCCGTATCGATCATTAGCGTATGAAGCTAATGCACGCCAGAGCTCCGGGGGCCCTTCGATGGCTAGAGGAAAGTGTCCCCATGCTGAGGAATCTAAACCTTTGAAAAAAAAATTAAATTGCCACATCAATTGAAATTTCATTACCTGTCGTACTTGCATGATTCGTACCTGAAGTACTCGCATGATTGACCATTCGCCTCTGACGTTGGGCGAACGGCTCTCGGTCGTAAAAGGATTCCACCATCTTAAACAGATTTATAAAAAATTTTGATATTTCATTATAAAAAAATTTGGAATAGCGCAGATGACGGATTCTTCGAATATTCATAAAAAAAAACTGAATTCACAATTGAAGTTGTACAAATACTCATACTCACTTGATCGTAATCCTCTCGTTTCCCCATTCTCGGTACATTCTTCGCTTGCTTCAAAAAGTACTCGTGGTACTTGTCGCTCCTTCCGATTCTAGGTACGTTCTTCGCGATTTTGAGGAAGAACGCGGGAACTTCATCGTCGGCTTCCACGGTGATGACTCCACATGACAGCACAACAATAATCATGCAAGTGCCTTACGAACGATAAAAACTTCATTAATTAGATTTTATTTTGGAATAATAATTGTCGCTCACCGAGAAACATCTGGCCGAACATGAAGTGCGCTGTCATTTTTATGTTTGACTGGGTTTGGCTCATGATTTCTGCAAAAGATTTCGAAGGAATCGTTGAGCTCGGCTATTGAAAAATCTTTGACTGTTGTTTATGGAAAGCGTTTGGCAAATTCACGCGATGAATGATCCGATTCAGTCGAACGATTGTAGGCAACTGGCATTTATTTTATAATATGTCTTTTCATCTTATCCAATTTTTCGGGGAACAGCGCATATCGAATGAAAGTGTTTACTGAGATCCCACGTGATTCAACAACTATCATAAGTAGATTTGTACAAATAAAGTTCTATATTTCTCGGAGGTGCACTCACGATCCGATTTATTTGTTTATTTCTTCACATAAAAATTTCTAGAAATACAAACGAAGATATCGTGAGGAGAGGTCATCGATTCGATAACAATGGACCATCCCACGTGTAAATCCATAGAAATTTTATCATGCAAATCAATAAAATGTTCCATAAAACTCTTTAAAAAATTCTAGACGAGTCAGAATAATTGTCACAAAAAATTAACCAATCGTTCCGGAATTGCAAATAATTGTGGGAATTAATCTGTGTCGAGTTTTTGATGCGGAATGAAATTTACCTGGCGCCTGTGGTTCCACTTATGCCTCCGCATGATTCGATTTCGCTTTTATAACGAATCCGGTCCTGATTAATTATTTTTCTCATGAGATCCGAAAATGTTCAGGCCTCATTGTACGGGTGCATGTGTTTCATTCTCATTTTTATTCTCGTCGTGTGCGTATTTGATTCATTTACTCTCGCAATTTAATGAATACAGGTCAATATCCTTATGCCGGTAGACGAGCTACGTGTTCACCATATCGATTCATCGAAGTCCGTATGAGGGTGATCTCCGGAGAAAGACTTGCATCGAGTAATTATCATCAATTCTTTCTGACTTCTCCTCGATGCCTCTTCTAATTGATTTTTAAATCAATTAATTGAAATTAATTTAATCCATTGAAAAAAAATAATACCAATTCAATTGTTGAGATTTTATTAAAATTCCATTTCTACATAATTAGCATTTCGTCTCTGAATCTAAAGCCAACGCAAAATATCTACGTTATAATAATATAATACACACATATGCTTGAATGCAGCTCCATGGATTAACATTTAATTGCTCACAGGATTATCTTTTACCAACGATCAGCGGAATCATGACAACAATCGTAGAAAAATTATCAAAGTCTCGAAGAATGAAATCGAGGGGATTCCCTTGAATTATTATCGAGATTCGGTAACGTAGGAACTTTATGATAATTGTTGCATCATCGGTGAATTCGGGAGAGAAGTCGATAAGTCATCTTTAGTTGGAGTCCTGGTGCATCATCCAGGCATTGCAGGTTTCACTGGCCAGTTCGCACATGTTGCTGAGAGCTCGGTTGATTACTTCGTAATCTGAATTTAATCACAAGATAAAACATGATAATCAAGTGGTTCTCAATTATCCTGACGAGTGGAATGACTCCATTCCGATTTCCTTGAATTTCTTGAAATTTTCCATGTCAATTGATTAATTTATTTATTTATTTATTGCTCACCCGTTCCAGTGCTGGATCGCTTGCCGAAAATACTTCCATTGAAGGGAGGTTTTCTGTAAGCAGCATCGACACTCAAGGTGGCGATGATAACGATAAGAAGAATTGCAGAAACAAATCGTGCAGACACCATTTTTCACTCGAGGGTTGATTACTTTGAAACGATGAAGACAACAAATATTAGTCAACCGAATTCTGACCTCAACAGTAATTAATCTAATTGTGATAATTATTACTTCAATTATTTCGATGACAATCTATATTTCTGCTGGATGGTTCACTGAGCAGTGATACCGTCCACCAAAAACTGCCTCCTTTTATACGATTCCATGATTTCATGACAAATGGACATGTCCACTACAACTATTGGACTATTACTTACGTCCGCTCGGATAATAATTGAGAGTATAACTCAGCGTCAGAAGCAGGCAGTGATTCAAATGTAGAAATATTATTTTTATCCTCAAGGGTATCTCGTTTTTTATAAATAAAAAATTTGATTGGAAGATTTTTCTGGAGCAAGTCTGGAGACTTGTGGATATTGTAATAAGACAAAATTATTATCAGGGTATCACTTGTTCGTACCTTTTGTTCGGATTGAATGCTGGAAGATTTCTCCAAGATGCGAGAGCTGACTGTGAAGTCCTCTCCGGGATCGAGGGCTTTTATACGAAAACCTGGGGAACTATGACATGTCCTGCAATTTCGTGCTGAGATAGGGTGACATCGGGGTGAAACTCGCAATTTAATTATGGGAATCTAATTATGGACGTTTTTGATGGAACTGGCATCGCTGGGGAAATATGTCTCCTTGATCTACGCGAAATCGCGTTACGATGCCGCCAACTTTTATTATTCAGTTTAACGACGTTTTATTATTATTCCAAAGAGTTTTGTTGTAACTAAATCGTCTTCACCCTGAGAACTGATAACATATTAAATATTCCAGAATTAATAAATGCGTCACAACAGGCTGCCAATAATATTTGCATTTGCATTTGCAAATCGAGAAAAAAAATTCATCGAAATAAATATTTATCTCACTTCCCCAGAAGCTGCGAATTAATTAAATTTTATCTGCCGCATTAAAATCAAATTCCAATTCGCAATAATCCACTGATTACTTGAAATTGCGTTAAAAATTTTTTGATTGATTCGGATTGAAATGGAGTTGTGGGAAATCTTTATTTTCGTGATACGATGACAAGTCTTGCCTCCAAGGAGATAAAGTAGATTTCTGAATCGAGCCCTCACAGATACCATCAAGAGATATTCGCGGGATTTATCCTTATCACCGACTGATAAATTTTTAACGCGAAAAAATCAGGGGAATTACCAATTCCTTTGATAAACGTGGATGGGAAGAATAAAATAGTAAAAAATAATCTGCAATGCTCATTAATATATTTATATACAATTCGAAGCCTCCGCCAATACAAGAAAATTTTATGATATTAAACAATGATAACACACAGTGATAAATTCATCCACATGATCCACATTTATCAGATATCTTAAATTTTTCGTACGAATATATTAATTGAATAGACATTTGAATTACATGATTGTGATATAATCGCTGTGGAACGTAAATTGATAATTACATCGCAAGTGTGCGTCCTAATATCTAATTGTTTATTGTCGCGTCACAACTTTTATTGAACGGCACTCCATGAACAAACTCGATTGTTCAATTCAATCAGTCCGTTCTCGTTGAACGGATATCAAATATTACAGCGATGCTGCATTAAATTGTCATAGCCCGGCGTTCAATTAATGAAAAATAAAATCATAAGTGAATGCTCAATATTCATGAAAGTCAATGAATAATTTACAATCAATAATCTTAACTTCTACCAACAGTCAATAATTAATTATACTTATCTTAAATTATCCTATTCAATCAATACTGCATGGAAGACTTTGATTTTGTTTTTTTTTATCGTTCATAAATATTAATTTATAAATTAAATATCTCTACCCTATCATACCACAAATTGTGTTTTAATTATTGCATAACAATCACTTCAGCGTGAAATATCATGAGATGCCTCAGAAGTGATTGCAAAATTTAGACATAATCTATAATGATAATTACTCTATCATAATCAACCCTCGATTATTAAAAAATAATAATTCCAGATAACTTATCCATGAAAAACCTGATGTAAACACCCCTCACATGATTCAACTCAAGCCACCGAAATGATACGTTCCTGGTTGTCAGCAAATTGAGTTAATAAACAATAAAATTTACAGATATCATGTGCTTAATTCTAAACGATATGTTGATTCATCGTAGCTCGTCTGCTCTGCCCATCATCCACTCGCCTACAGCTTTACAAATTCATGGTAATGTCTACGTTCTTATCTGGCCAAATTCCGTGTCCGTGGTGATCAGTGTCAGCTGCCATGAACGACAATCAGCGCAGCAAGTGGTTCTCCAGAGGAATCACCATTGATTGATGGTGCACGATCCAGATTGCCATGAGGACAGCATCACTGGACAAATCACATCATGCTTCTGATCAAATAGAAGCGACTGGTCAAATCCACATCATGCTTCTGGTCAAACAGAAGCGACTGGTCAAATCCAAATTGATGATGAATAGCTTGATGGAATCACTTTGAGATACACATAACTGCCGTCGGTTTATCTGACGAGAAAAATTTTTTTTGGTGAAGCCCGAAGGCTCGCACGAAGGCCGAAGCCCAACTGATCATCTGCAAGCACCATCCGGGTCTCCAGACATCAGTAGGCGTCAGCACGCATGTGCACCTCCTTCATTCCACCAAAGCCACGCTGAATGGTTGATTCCTGTTTGTTATAGCACTGCCCAACATTCCCCTGGAGATGCACAAGCCTCACCCCCTCTCGACACATTCTCTGGTTTTCAGGGCGTCATCTGAGAGCGATGGGAAATCAATACTGGAGACGTCTTCAGAGGGAGATCCCTTTTCGCAAGGCGATAGTGTCTTGAACAAAATGTGTGAAGAGGGATGAATGGTCTAGGGCCATTGCCACTGCTCCATCGTTGATCAATGTCTCCAGACCTCAGTGTCTCATTTATTTTGAATAATCTTGAATCATTCGTCAGAAGTTTCAGAAAAATTGACCGCCATTTCTCACAGGCTAATACCAGTACTATTGACTTGTCTTTTGGAAATAATAATGTTTAATCATAATTATTTGAGGGTTTATGTTTCAGCTTTCTGGGTCACAGTGGTGTACGGCATTTGGAATGCACATCAGGGAGAAGTTTTTCATTTTAAAAACTCGTTGGAACTTTTCCAAGAGGCGGAGGGAAAAAGGAGTGACGGGCCTGGGCTGTTCTTGTAACTTCGGGGTACATTATGAGGGACGTAATCGCACGGAGAAAAGTTAGTAATGAATATTACGGTTTTCTTGAGAGAAAGTTATTGCAATATCAAAGAATTCAGCAATTAATTTTCGTAGAAAAAATAAAACACTTGAAGTTTCGTTATTAATTGTTTCAGGAGGAGTTTTGAAGGACGATGTGCGGAAGTTATCCGTTAGATGGAAAATTTGGTGGATGGATGAGTATCAGAATTTTTTTTTTGAATATTCGTTTGAGATGGTCGGGAGAGCAAATGGGAAAGAATGGAAGTTGGGAAGATGTTGAGTCTTGCCTCGATATTAAGTTTATTTCATAAATACAGAGGAGACGACGGACAAGTACAAAGTTTGAAGAGCTTTCTCTCATACTGTCTCCGGTTGCTCTTCCTCATGCTCAGGAGGTGGAGTTTTCATTGCAGAAAATCGATTCGCGGCTGGAGTGCACGACAGTGGAAGCTACGTGACCGAAAGATTCGTGATTATTATATTTCTGGTGAAATATAATATCAATGCGATGCCATCAGCAGCCATGTAGGTCTGGAGTTGCAAAACTCGAATTCAGATTATTGTACAAATTAATTTAGCGATTGTTATTCATTTGTAATGCATTCGGATAATTAATCACTAAATGGTCTTTCGTAAAAATGATAGAATTGTTATCAATATGATTGATTTGAAACGATCTCCACAGGGTGTTATTACTCCATCATCTGGGAGGATAATCCCAGAATAATCCGGGAATAAGGAAGATGTTTCTTCGAAAGTTTCGCGGAGAGTTTCGCAAACCTGAGACATAGAAAACTCCGGGAGTTGAAGCGACTGGTGCTCCCCTGATTAAACAATGCATGAGCTCCACATGTTATGCATCCGAGAAATATTTCAGGTTGAGGTATTCACATGTATCCATGGCCAGCAACTAGTTACGTTCCTGGTAGATTCAAACAACGACCTCAAACCCAACTGAGGGCGCCCACGTTCACTACTGTATTGATTAAATTGCCGGTCGGCCATTTTGCCTCGGTATCCCATTGGCGGGCGTCCATTTTGTCCTCACCCTACTCGGTAAGAAATTTTTTTTTTATTCCACTGCTCTCCCACATTCTCCTCTTCCTGAGTAATACCTGGATTCGTGCGCAAGCGTCACGACATTTTCCAACGGGTACTTACAATTGAATTTCCAACAACTGTACTCGGATTGTCCACGAACGCTCGTTACACGATTTCACGTCGGTGTATCCTGGAGTTTGTTCCGTTACTCATCCCCTGATTCCTTGATTTTTTTTGTTTATTTATTCCTTTCATTTATCATCCGCTCGGACTTTGCGTAACTCGAAAAAATAGTCATCATGGGGTTCACTTTTTTTTCTTGCGGTGTCGAATTTATTTTCTCCTCAGGATTCCCACGTTTTAATTCACTGATCGAATTCTCGGCTTCTCCTGGTTTGTCACTCGTTTTGATGGACATTGTAAATAAATTTATGCAGCTAATAAAATTTTTTGCAACTGCATCGCCATGACTTCTGCAGAAATATTTTTTTTTGTGGGAAATCAATACTTCAAGAGTTCAATATTTTGGAAATGTCATTTCAGGATAGCGGGTTTTATTTTTAGTGGCGATGTCGTATGATCAGGGGAAATAGAACAGTCAACTCGTATGGAAATAGACAATAATGAAGATTAAAGACAGTTTCAATAAATTTCCGGGTCAATGCGTGCCCCAGATTGAGATGGATTACTGCTGAAAAAAAGATTTCGATTGAACAACGATTTCGGTTACTTCATTATAATAAACCATTGCCTGTTCAATTAATTTCTAAATTATCTTCTGCCTCACGAAAAATTTTTCAACTCCATAACCAATTATATACCGATAAAACAAATAAAAAAAATATATATAAAAAATTGAATTAATCAAAATCGTATAAAAAATCTTTCTGATTAATTTAGAGAACCAGATAATTAATAATAATTATAATTAATTATAATTCCCGTGGAGCAATGGACGACAAATACTTTGAATTAATCAAAAAATTGGCGGTACAAATGGCATCAAGTAGCATTACCCAAATGAATTCAAGTAAAAAGTTCAATGAAATATGCAAGAGTGAGAAAGTCAAGGGTCTGGCGTGATAATGGTGAGATTTCTAGGCATTTGGTTTACCAAAATTCCCCGGTATAACCACATTCCGGTGTTTCGTCGTCGGCATCAAAGAAAAACTCTTTCCCCCACGCACTCCAGGATTTTTGATGAGGGGTGTATTGCTATTGGCGGAGGATACGACACGCCCGGAATTTAACCACGTGGTGTACCCACCCTACGGTAACCAGAGTGACGGGCCACGCCCCATTTCCCCTGGAGGGGCTACCACCGCCCAGTGGGTAAAACGGAAACTGGGTCAGACCAGGAGGAGAAGCCCCCGGTCGAGTCAATCCGAGAGACTCGTCGAGTTTCGAGTCCGCAGTCCCGTGATAACCACCCCGACGCCCGTCCGTCGCTCTCCCTCGTCTACAACTCCATTTTACATTATACGCTCAAAGCGCATCAATCGCATCAGGTGAGATCATCATTATTTTACCCTTTTTTTTATCATTTTTATTTACCATTTCTTGCGCCTCCGATCGTGCAATATTTTCGTGTTATATAAAATTAAAAATTATTAGATAAATAATTTTATTTTAATTGGTCTCAATAAATTCAGTCAGCCCATTGTTACGATTATCGACGATTATTTTATTTTTACTGCTTTTTGGCAAGTTTTTTTTTATCTCGAATCATGGAATATTATCATGTATATTTGGGTGTAGTAATTTTAATAGAGTAAATAGGTTGGATTGTTTTTTGGAATTGAATAAATAGTTTTGGGTAGTGAATTCGTATTTAGGAGTTACGAATGGAAAAACTATTTTGAAAAATGTCGGGGGTTGATGAGAAAATGAAATTTCAGGTTTCACTGATAATTCACTGAAATTCCGAATTTTTTTTTTAAGACGCGAGTAAATAATCATTTTTCAATTCATTTGAAATTCTCTGTGCAATTACGTGAAAAAAAAATTATTAATGAAATTAATAAGACATATTCCAAGCATATTCTGTAATGAGGAGTAAAAATCCTGGGAATAACAATAAATTTAATTAATTATTTCATCTCCATTGAGTTAAATAAATTTTCCAATTCAGCATAAATAATTGCATGAATAATTCCATGTAGTTAAAGTTTTATCACCTCCACTGCCTAACGATTTCTTATCGTCAGCCCCATTACTTCACATCACCACTAAATCACGAATAATCGATAAATTCTCGATCTGCAATAATCGATTAAATAGGGAATTCAATTTCCACTGTTCAAATAAATTCTACAACGAGAAATAATTCCTTCCACCAGAAAAAAAAAAAATATATATCCATCCACCTAACAGGTCCAGTATATATATCATATATATATATATAAATGATAAAAAATTATTAAAAACCATAAATTAATCCCAGGGGTTGTTCTTCGACGATTGGTTTTAGGAAAGAAAAAATAATCAGCTGTTCCTCCAGATCGAACCTATTTTTTTTTTTTTTTCGAATAAAAATGAGGAATAATTTTTTATCTGAGTTTCATTAATGAAATATCTCTTCAAGTCTGTGAGCCTGAGGAATAGACTCAAGAGGACTATAAAAACGCTGTCCATGTTTCGGTGGCCGTAACCACCCCTTGCTGATGAAAAAAAAAAAAAGAAATCGAAGCGTCGATGCAATGACTTTGCGCAAGTCTCGAAAAAACTGAAGGACATTGTTATTGTTGATTGTTGTAGGGACTGGCGAGGGGAAGAACGTCTGAGACATGGACAATGTGCAAATGATCGGAACTAAAATCACCGCGATCAAGGAATACTTATATGTAAGGAAGGCCATCGCATGTCATTTCATTATCACTTATCCCTCTCTGTATATATTTTTTTCCATATGATAATAACGCACTTGTGCTGTTTGTATTTTTTATTTATGCTGTGGATAAATTAAAAGTGATGCTTTTATTTTTTCAGAACTTTGCGCGGACCCATTCGCCGACTAGACTCATGAGTTCCGAAAATACTTACTCCCTCAGTCGGGAGCACAGCAGCCTAAAATATTCAGGTGAGAGCACTTTCCCTATTTTTTTTTATTAACTATTATGGAGTAATGAAGTTTCAATGAAAATTTACCCTTTGGAAAATGATGGAAATTTCAATTTGAATTTGAATTTTTATAATCGAATGCAGTGTGCGGTGAAAAAATGAAAGTTGTAATAAAAATAATTAGTGAATAATTGTAAATAATTAGCGCTGAAAGAAGGGATAGGAATTGAATCTTCAATTATCATCCGCTCAAATGAGTGAATGAAATTTGAGTGATGAAATTGATGGAAAATTTGTAAAATGATGGAAATTTGAATTTAAATTTGAATTTTGATAATCGAATGCAGTGTGCGGTGAAAAAATAAAGGTTGTAATAAAAATAATTTGCGGATAATTGTAAATAATTAGCGATGAAAGAAGGGGTAGGAATTGAATCTTCAATTATCATCCGCTCAAGTGGGTGAATAAAATTTGAGTGATGAAATCTCGACTGACTCCCACTCAACGACAATATTGTCCTGATTTAAAGCGGTGGCCGTCGGGTGTGCCAGATTGGGGTGCATAATAATTGAGGATTTTGGGTTTGGCTGCGATCAAAGCACCTCGAGTGGTTCAGGACAGATTACACGCCACAGGGGACCTGAAAAAGGGTTTTCTCGACTCTTCCTGGGACACTTACACTCCCCTATCCTGATATTTGCTTGCTGACAAGTGTCACACCGCGATAACGGCACCGTCGGTCCACCAATTCAAATTTTCCTCAATCAATCTGGAATTGTTGACACTATTGACACTTGTGACGTGACCAAGAATTCAAGAGTTGAATTATATTTCAAGATCCAAAAATTCCCACACCTTTCCTCTTATCCCTATTTTTTTTTTACCGAAGATTGAAATTTCGGGAGGAAAAGTTCCCGAGGTACGTCGTCATAAATTTCTGGCATAATCCTGCTAATAAATTCGTAGCACTAATCACGCGATAAATAACCCCCTAAAATACTGTAATTACATGTGCCGAGGGTTGGGAATGCATTTTGGGGGTATGAAAAAAAAATTTAATGTCATTCATACCCAGAAAAAATTCTGGAATTGAAGCTGCGATCAGATATATTTTTTTTTCACTGATGACACAAAAAATCCGGGAGAATTTTTATTTAAATAATGGTACAGATAGAAAGAAAAATCAGAACAGCCCCCTGATAAGTTTATGGGTGATAAGGATAATTCTCAGGGTATCTGAATTCCCCCGTGGATTGAATTACGGTTGGAGCCAACAATTCAGTTCTCCCTCTTCTCTTCTTCATCGTCGTGAATGCGGTGGTTGCTTATCCGTAGGATCGCGGTAATGGAAAAGAGACTAGCTCTCATGAGAGAAGGGTGCCTATACCAACCGGATACTTTATAGTTTGGCTGCGAAAAAGGGACAGCTTAATCCTGGAAGGATTTACCTCGGAATCTCTCTCAGCCTTCTCCAGCATTTTGTCTTGATTATGTTTTGTTTTTTTATTTATTTGGTTTTTTACTCGATTTTTTTGGAACCGTCTTGCAATCTTGACGGATGTGACTGGTGGCTGGATTGGATGGCTCTCAGGATTACGAAGACATGAGAATGAGAAAGGATGGTGTCATCCCACCAAACAAGTGAGAGTGTGTCAATTTAGGTCTATACTTTCAATTGTTTGATGAGGTGAAATCATTCCAGTGGCTCACTACGATGGAATTATTACAGTTCATCAAGAGGATTTTGTTCAACTGATGAATTATTAAAATTATAATAAACCACAACATTACGCGTTTCCGCGTAATGTCGGATTTGTGACGCGTAATGTTGGATCCGCTCCGCGTAATGTCGGGTTCACTGAAATGATTTTTAAAAAATCAGAAAAAAAATCCAAATTCATTTTAATGATTTTTCCCAACGATTCTCATCCCCTGGATTATCCACCTGCTTTCAGATATTCTCCCACAAAATGTGGAGGGATATCCCGCAACGAGAGAATTCCTGATGAAAGTCGTCGATATTCTCCTGGACTTCATCAAATCCACCAACGACCGGAACGCTAAAATTCTCGATTTCCATCATCCAGCGGAAATGATGCAGCTCCTGGACCTGGAGATACCGGACACTGGACTACCCCTGCAGCAACTCCTCCTGGACTGCGCCACAACCTTGAAGTATCAAGTGAAAACTGGTGAGTCAAAAAAAAAAATTATATTCCATATCAATGATATTAATAATTCGCTTTTGTTTTAATATTTTTTTTTTGAATGATAATTCCGTGATTATATCTAGATAAACACTTGAAGAGTAAACAAACCCAGAATAATTGCATTGACTTTTTCTCATACTGCGAATAATTTGATTATAAAATACGCGCATGCAGACTTTCCCCCTGACGATGAGCCGAATGCGCGATAAGCCGCATAATTTCATATTCAATTTAGCATACGCCCGCACGGTAGTGCAGATAAGGCGACCGGAGATATCCCCAACCCCCTTCCGTGTGACCCCAACACCCCCTCACCCTTGGAAAATATAACACGGGCATTATATGACTGTGATAAATGGATGTTGCCGAGAGTGACGGAAAAAATTTGACCAGAAAAAAAAAAATCCCAGTAGCGCATCAGAACATGAACCAAAACATTCCCATAATCTCCTCCGCCATCTTCCAATCGATTGTTTTATCTCTCAACATAAAAAACGTAATCCAAATATAGTCTCACTCACGGAGAAAAATATGTGATGACAATTTTTTGATGAATGACAATTTTTTTGGATTTTCATGGGATTGGGAATTAGACGAAAATAATTATTATTATCTCAAAAATAATTATAGAAATAATTCCATGAATTGGATGACAATTTTTAATTTTTTTTTTATTGAATCTCGAGATATTGATGACCAGAAAAAAATGCAACATTTGTAGGCGCATGTCGTAGTCACGGGACAATTAATTCCGCTGATGTTCTCCCAATGAAATAAAAAAAAATCCTGCAAACTTGGAACCTGTAAAACACCGAGAGTCTGAACATCCAGTTGAACCAAAATTTTTTTCGCATTCTCCGGATTATTTACATATTTAATTTATTATTTATTTTCATATATTATTTATATTTAATGTGCATCAGTCTCGCCAATGACTCGATTTTGGCTCCTGAATAATCAAGGACAGAGCAAAGCCCCATGTACTTGTTTATGTGAATCCGGTGGCAAGAGCGACTCGATATACCGGAAGTCGACCGCAAATCCTGCCCCACCAGCCAGTGCTATCTCAACTAGATTCGATTACCAGTTGTGAATGGGATGCTAATGCACAATGCCGTCAATGCCCCCCAGGAGTCGAAAAACAGAGGAATCAGAGGGATAAATTTGCACCAGAGAAATCGAAATAACTTTTGCACCGCATTCATATAAAAGGGAGTCTCTTCCTCGGAATCACAAAACCTCGTTATTAGATTATGGTACCCTCCTGGAATGTCAACCCCCTTCCTGGACTTCTTTGTACAAGACTGTTTTGATGCAGCCCCTGGCTCCATTTTTCGAGGGGATATATTTCATTCTGATTTTTTTTCTCTTCCTTTTTTACCCCTCGCGAGATGACCGGAGATTGCGGTGAGGACAATGAAATCAGGGGGACGGGAAAGGGGGGGATATGATAGGGATGATTGGCAGTCTGTTGAGGTGAAAAAATATTTATCGAGTATTGATAAGAATTTTTTAGGGGTCGTTTGAGGGATCTGAAAGATTCAGAATCTCAACTATTTTTTCCTACCCCCATTATTAGTGGCACATTTTCATTTATAATTTTATTTCATGTAATTTAATTACAGAAATTTGAAATGCAAATACATTTTTGGGTGCGACACAGCTTTTTCGTTCGCGAATCCGTTCAATCGTAGAAATCACGATTCGAAGTTGAATGTTGAAAAAAAAAAAGGGGGGAAAACACTTTGCGACACTCGCGCAGGCAATTTATCCTGGGGGACAGTAAATTCAATGGGATCGGTGTAATTAAGAGCCATTTCTACACGATTTTGCCCCCTCCTCTGACAAACTCCGAAGGGTCGAGGTCTGGCGTAACAGTAAATAGGGGATACACTGGGGGTGGCTTCCAGGGGTTGTGCAATCTCACGTTTTTACCCCCTATTTTGGTGCCTGCATGACTGGATGAAACACACATTCATCCGGGAGTTTTGCAGAGAAGGGCACACTGGTGGAATTTAAATTGGTATTCTAGCCTCACGTGCTTACGCCCTGGAATTTGTCGATATTTTGACGACGTCACGGTTAAAGCGAACCCTCGAGAATTCCCGGGGTGAGTTCCTCTCATTTTTTTTTTCAATTCCTCAATTTTTTTTTTAATCCTACAGCTGCCAAAGCCTTTCGACACGCTTTAAAACTTGAGTTGATCACGTGGTGAAATGGAATTTTCAGCTCGAAAATAATTCAATGGAGATAAACAAATACGTAACAATGTAATATTATTTTTATAGACATTTTTCCGCTGCGAGTTGAAATGATAATTGTATATTTTTCTCTCAATATAACATGATGGATGATGGAGTATTAGCGTTAAGCCGGGGTTACACACTTCTCTTCATACAAATCTCGAGCCTCTAATTTATCACCAACTCCGAGCTCTGGCTGCGACAGGTTACCAAAAAGCCTCTCATACTTTTCTCGATATCCACCCCTCAGACCCTTCATTCAAACAGCCCTTATGCTCCCCTCCGCAAAATACTCCAAATTAGTCGAATGGAGCATTCCAACATCTCGCACTGTGCATTCCCCGAAATTTTTCTCTTTCCCTAAACCAACATCAAATTTTCACGATATCCCATTGGTTAATCAATCATTTTCCCTGCCAAAGCATAATAATTATTATTATTTTATTGCAGATTGAATAAAAATTTTTTTATCAATTTTTCCATGAGAGTTCACGCAGTAATTTGGAAAATCGATCGGATTCCCTCCCCCTCGTGTATTTTAACATCTCTTGATTCTCCTCGATATTGATACGCAGCATTAAAACTGAAACTACGATTTGTTACACGTATTTCGTGCATTTGAGAGCCTCTGCAAACAATCTAGTCGTTCAGCGACGCGTGTGACGCGCAAAATGCGGGCTCTCCGGATCATCGACCCTCGAACCCCTGGCAAAGTCCATCCACCGGGTGTTCCCTACCACAGATCAGTGAAAGAAGTGAAAAAGAGGGTGAAGGGGAGGCACATCTTGAAGTAACCCCTGGACCGGACGCGTGACTCGAGTCACCGATCATGATAATTGCGGATATAACGCCACGACAAACCGTACATGCTGCACCGATGCATTGAGGATTTTATTGTACTTTGGGGTTTAACGATCTCCCCTATCCCCACATGGAATTTATTGTTTAGAAAATTGGGTAAATGTGAATTTACAAAATCGGTACTGTGACGATTTTGAATTTCCCGCCGCGCACATGAACACGCGGGCAGGCGTGTGGACCAATCGGTGAAAGCCTGGACTCGGACGAACTTCATTTATGTTTATGTATGTATTTGTGAATATGTATTTTTATGAATAAAAAAATAATCTGCATAAAAAATCGAATGACATCTTTAATTTCAAATCGAATGATCAAAAATCATGCGGTTCGCTGCGCAGACGTCTCCTGCACTCGGGGAATCCCACACACATGTCAATATATGACAAGGGGAATGGAAAGAGAATCCTGATCCTCTTTGACAAGCAGACCCAGGGATGATACGTCAATCAGACCGGTAGTTCCTGGAGATTAAAACGCTTTATCCAAATAATTACCTTCAACTACCTCAAAATCATTGAATTATTGTTAAAATTTCTTATTTCCAGATATATAATAATAAACGCGACTCATCACGTCTTCATCATTGAGAGGAATGATGCCTATGGGTTATCGATTTTTCCTCTCCGAATTCCTAAACCGAAATAACTTGAATTTCCTGAAAAAAATCTGTTTGAAGCGATCGGAGAGAAGACAGATAACGAAAAACAATTGTACGACTCGTAGCACATACGAAAATTGTTGCTGGTGTAGCATGAAAACTACCATTCCCTTATTCGGATAGGGGTTGTACCCATCAAACAGAAGCATTAGGCTTGATCCCAGCGCGATGTTCATCCGAGCGGATGACAACATACTCTGGGAGCAAGCTTAAAGCTCTTTTCGTTTTCATCCATGTACCATCAACCTTTCTGTCTTCCTCCCCTTATATACTCTTTAATTCTCACACATCCATTTCAGGATCATCCATTGATAATTTTACCGATATTATTTATGTACATGAACTTTTGAATTTTTTTCGGACAGTCTTGGATTCTCTGAAAGCTCATCACAAACTCCAGTGTGACGATTTTTTAAAATAAAAATCACTTCAGCTTCTTTTTATTTTCATTCAAAATATATTATTATAAGATAATTTATATTGACCAGACCGACCGGTTGACGTCAATAATTCCAGGTTTTATTGTTTTCTCTCGTCTGATCGTAAACGGTGATAAGGATTCTCTTATCTTCTCAGACCATTTGTGCAAACAATCAGAATGGAGAAACCGATTTTATTATTTTTAGAAATCTGCACAAAATTCTACCGCGATTTCCGTATAAAATCGTGTGTGAGGTCTAATCGTCAATTGCATTTGCATTCATTAAATTTCTTGTGATAAAAATCTCATTTGAATAATGAAGTTAATTTCTGTATTGATTGTAATTGCGGTGGTAATAATGGCTGCCAGTGGACAGCGATGCAGGGGACGTCGAGAGCCGGTCAGTAACGATTGCTCAATTAAAAATATAAAATCATCATAATCTCCAGTTGCAAATATTTAATCTCACTTTCAGTGTCAAACCGACAATGACTGCTGCAATTTCGCTTGTCGTGGACGCAGCAAGATTTGTGCATGTACGTGAAAGTTTTTCATTATAAAAAATAATTGTTCAATCAATCTCACTAATTAATCAACAATTTTCTAGAATATAGGACCTACGGTGTACGGATCATCCTCCGGGGAACTTTGCAACCAAAAAAAGACACGAGAATTTATTTAAAAAATCAAAATAAAAAATATCACACCCTCCAAACACCCATTGCATTTATCATTTGTTATTATATATTATTATTCCAAGATTATTCACGCCCAGATGTCAGAAGAATGACGTCAAAATCTTTTCTTGTTCTCTCTCTGATCATAAACAATTTTAGAATTAATTAATAATCCCGATATTTTCTCAGCCAAGAAATGAAAACAGTTAAATGTGGAATAATCGATTTCATTGAAAAAAAAATCTTAAAAATCTTGAATGAGTTCTCATATAAAAGTGCGCGTGGAGTTCCTTCACCAGTCGTAATTGAATCAATCGAGTGCACACCAGAAAAAGGTTCAAAAAATATATTTGGAATAATGAAGTTCATTTCATTTTTTGCGGTGATCGCGATGGTGTTGGTGGCTGTGAGTGGCCAACGTTGTAGGGACCGAAGACAGAGGGTTAGTTATAATAATAAATTCCAAAAACTACGACATCCGAAATGAGAATTAAAAATCCATTAATTATTTCAGTGCGGACACGATAACGACTGCTGCAACTGGTCTTGCATTCCGGGTAGACAAATCTGCGCCTGTATGTAAAAATTCTAATCATCCGAATTAATCCACTCCGAAGGATCAATTTTTTATAATATTCTAATAATGAATTTTCAGAATGGAGGACTGACGAGGAAACGAGGACTGAATTTCAATGGATTAACGATCAATCAACTTTATTATTTAAAAATGTAAAAAAAAAATTCTTTTCGAAGATGTTATCTCCACAGTAATCCTTTATAATTATTCATTTATAATTGTTCAATAACGGAAATATAAATATTAAAACATATTGACACCACGATTATTTTTTAAATAATAAATTCGCGAGATGCATTGATAATGATATGCGATCTATAATCATCCTGAGTATTCGATGCTTGCGCTGATGAATAGCGATGGACTCCTTCTGCTAGATCGACAGCTCTGACAGTTCAGTTTTTCCAAAAATTTCTGTTAAAGGACATCCTCGTTTCTTCAATCAATTGTCCTGTGGTCTGGATTTGGTATCAATGGCTGGAGAGTGGCTGACCGCCACCGCAAACACGAATATGTTCACTTACGAGATTGCACCAGTTTTCATTCTCATGGAGCACGTGGTGCTTGAGAAGATGAGGGAATTGATTGGCTGGAATACTGGAGACTCCATCCTAGCACCTGGTGGATCAATCAGCAATCTCTACGCTTTTCTCGCTGCTAGACACAAAATGTTTCCTCATTACAAGGAGAAGGGACTCTCTGCTGTCGGTGGACAGCTCGTGATGTTCACATCTGATCAGGTAATCAAGTGGGAATTAATCAGGATTCCTCAGGGTAATATGAATCATAAACTCGATTACGGTTTTTTTTTATTTCAGTGTCATTACTCGGTAAAATCGTGTGCATCCGTCTGCGGTCTTGGTACTGACAACTGCGTGATGGTTCCCAGTGATGAAAATGGCAGAATGATTCCATCGAAGCTGGAGCAACTCGTTCTCGAGCGCAAAGCAATGGGGCACATTCCTTTCTTCGTCAATGCAACCGCTGGGACAACTGTCATTGGTGCATTCGATCCAATCTCCCAAATTGCTGATATATGCGAAAAGTACAGCCTCTGGTTGCACATCGATGTGAGTAAATAAATATTCTGACTATTAGTTAATCCCATTCGTTTAAAATAAATCGTTGAATCGAGGGAATTGTCCGTTTAAATTATTCAAATTCGACGTGGAAAGCTGGTGAACGGATTTTCAGGTGCAAATGCCAAGTGCCTAAGAGTATTATCCTAAATAATAAATGTGAGAAGGTTCGACTGGAATTCCGGGATTTTGGGGTGCGGCAAATTGTTGGGAAATTGTAGAATCCCGGATTAAAGTGCATTTCGCTATTTACGAAAATTGGACATTCCGCTCTTGCCAATTCGAATTCAGATCGCAGTTTTCTTCAGTGGATATTGTTGAAGTAATTATCTAATTGAATTGCACTGTCCATTCGCACGTTCAATTTGTCGAAAAAGCTTTCAACCGTTATCTGTTCTATCCTTTTAATTTCACCAGCAATTATTCGCGAAATCATTCACCCAAACAAGAACTCGTCCTTGAAAATTGCACGCAGGTTAAAATCCATCGATTGATCTTCGTGACAATTCCCGGTTTCAAATTAATATATCAGCGTGATGCGATATTATGATTGATGTGATTATTTTGTGGTGTCATTAGGCGGCGTGGGGTGGTGGACTGCTGCTCTCAAAAAAATACAGACATCCGAGACTGACGGGCATCGAACGGTGAGTGCATCATAATTTCCAAGGGGAATACAAATCTGCACCTTCTGGGGAACAATCCACTGAATTTATTGCCAAACCATTGAACAATTTATACACAAGCTGGGGCACTATAAATGACACATCGAAGGTTTTTCAAGTAAACCGCCTATGGGAAAACAGTGTGTGCCATTCGGGGCGCCTTAATCCCGGACTTTTATAGTTTATTGGGGCTTAGTTTGATGGAGTTCTTTCGAGAAAACACTCTGGTCCCTCATAAGCTCAGCGTAATAACAAAATCAATACGTATTGGTTATATGTACACTCGGTGCAGATGATTTTACATGTCAATGGAAATTTTTCCCCTGGGAAATGGATTTCCAACGTAAAAAGTTTCTTCTACCCTCTAAAAAATCCAACCCCCTGTGTTTTTCTTTTTAAAAAATTTATAACATACAATTATTTATTTTAATTGATTATTAACCAGTGAGAAATTTTAGTAACCGATTTTTTGCGGTAATATTTTGAGTTGTGTTATTTTGAAAAATGAGAATGATCTGTTATTGTTTGGAGGGAATTTTCATGGAGTGATTTTCTGGGGAAAATGGGAGTGAAGGGTGATTGAGGGATGATGAAGTGCTGGAGTAATCCGTGATGTTTATGGGACTGAAAGGAGTGACTCCTGTCTCTGGCACATGCCAACTTTCGCATCCATACCGACACTAGCCTACGACCCTCGGGCACTAGCATTGGACCACACGTTGGGGTCAGAATATAGGGATGGGGATGAGCATCGTCTGCTTGCGATGGGGCTGGCGAGATTAATCCACGATTTGCATCCACGCGCATCTGTTCCTCCCTTCTTTCATTCTTTCTTTCACTTCATGCGTTTTTTTTTTTGCAATCCCTAGCGAAGACGTAGGAAAAATTTCCTGACGTGTGAAACTAATTTCTCTTCAATTAAAAATATTTGAAGTTCAAATTCTACCTGAAGAGCCACCCGAAAAATTGACGTTGAAAAAAAATAATCCCGAGGCTGCAATTGCGCTGCTTTTCTCGCATAAACAAAAAAAAATGGAATGAAAATTTTTTTATCACGCCACCGGTAATTGTTAAAAACCACTTTTCGCCTGGAGTGAAGTCTTGATTAAAAAAATCCCCCGGTTGAAATAAAAGAGAGAGTCAAGTATACATGTGAAAGTGAGAGAACGGTCTAGTGTAGTTATCCGACGGGTAAAGCGCAACAGCTGGATCTGTTCCCTGAAGCGCATTTACGGAGGAACAGGACTCTTCTCTTATTGACGTCGGCAACGTCGGCGATGCTGAAATAAAGCCTGAAACTCCCCCTCAATTCCATGGGTGCCCGACAATGCCGGATTAAACTCACTGCTACAAAGGACGTCAGCGTCTGCTATATTCCGGACTCTTTCTCCTTCCTCTTTCCCTTTTTTTTTCGCCATTTTTTTTCACTCTCTTTGTCTACCATGTACCCTCTCCAACGCGTTGTGATAAAGTCCAGAATGATTACTGGTAAGAGCCGAGTAAAGGCTGGAGAAAAGAAAACTCCTGGGTAAAGTTCAAGGTCTATTCTATTCCTTCATTCGCATTTATTCTTCTTTATCTTTTCTCTGGTCCCTTTTCATCCTTTGGCATGTACTTTAGCTTTAGAATTGTTTGCGAGAGTTGGACTCACATTGTTCGCCTCATCTTCAGGAACTCTCGATGGGCTGATCGGGGGTAGAATTTTTCGATGGAATTATCACGGCATTTTGAGGATATTCATCGAATTCAATTTTTTGCGCGGTTTATCGTTCGGTATTTGCGCGGTATCGGCTTGGGGAAACCCTAGGGGTAATTAGCATTTCGATGTGGGGGTAATATATATTCTCGCGGGGCGGCTTTTGGGGTTGACACCTATAGCTAAATTGGAGTGGGTTGTAATGGGGTCGAGGACGACTGCACGCACAACCCCCAGATGGGAATCCCATTAATCACCACCCACTATGTCGCGTTCGTTGTCGCGAAAAAAAAGAGTAATTGAAAGAGCCTTGATGATGCAGAAATTGTAAAAACCAAAAAAATGCACGTCTGAAAAACGAAAAAATTCCACGAATTAATATAAACTCTAATTGACGACAAACACGATAGCGGACCTCTCTATCAGTACAAAGAAAGATTGAATTCAATTGAGAGATGAAAATAAATTTTTTTTCGAAAATCTGGAAAACATTTTTTTTTTTCGAATTTCGATGGAATTGAATTTTTTTTTAAATCGATGAAAATTAATTTTTTTTTTAAGTCTCGGGAAAACTCATGAGTTCTGAGTAGCGGGCCGCTCTATCAGTCCTAAAAAATATTGAATTCAATTGAGAAATGGAAATAATTTTTTTTTTTGAAAATCGATGAAGATGAATTTTTTTTGAAAATCGATGAAAATGAATTTTTTTGGAAATTCTCGGGAAAACTCACGAGTTTTGAGTAGGGGACCTCTCTATCGGTCCAAAGGAAGATTTAATTCAATTGAGAGCTGAAAATAAATTTTTTTACCGAAATCGATGAGAATATTTTTTTTTTCGAAATTCGATGAAAATGAATTTTTTTGAAAATCGATAAAAATGATTTTTTTTTTAATTCTCGGGAAAACTCATGAGTTCTAAGTAGGGGACCTCTCTATCGCTCCAAAAAAAAAATCAATTCAATTGAGAGATGAAAATAATTTTTTTTTCAAATCTCGATGACGACGAATTTTTTTGAAAATGAATGAAAATGAATTTTTTTTTAATTCTCGGAAAAACTCATGAGTTCTGAGTAACGGACCGCTCTATCACTCCAAAAAAAGATTGAATTCAATTGAAAGATGAATATATAATTTATTTTTTTTAATATCAAACATAATATAAAAATATTTCGTAATAATTGTAATTTTCCAAGAGTAAGGATAATCAAGAATTAAATGAAAATTTCTAGGGGACGGGAGGAAATCTGAAAAATTAGATTTATTTTCTCTCGATGGAAAAGTCTGGGGTAATTTTATGAGGCAAATTGATGGAGTTTTGGTAGTACTGAAAGAGACATTTACGACAGGGCCATCGCACTCGGATGAACAATGGGTTGGCTATCGAAAATGTAACTAATGGAGTGGGATCTGCGTGAGACATGTAAACTCTTGTGCTCCATGGCCCGAAATCTGGGGGATGTTGTAACTCTTCACCTCCCGAAGAGCCCTTGAGCATCATCCACAGGGCAATCATTCCTGTCACTTCCCACATATCAATAAAATTTCATAAATAACCGGATAAAAATCAAAACACCAAATTATTTCCATGATTTATTCCCAAACTACAAAAGAACACAAATTCTCACTCGTAACATTACCCTTGGATTAAAAGGGTTGAACATCTAACCGCGAGGGTGTTTTCGAAGGGCTGAATCCATCGCCACAGCTACGTATTAATAGTCCCCCCTCGGTTTAAAATTAATGGAGCTAGTATTACCGAGCACTTGGGGCCCATTTTCTTTTTTACCACTGCAATTCCATGGAGCTGACTTGAACAACCACCTGAGACACCTCGCCATGCTAAATCACCTCAGATTGACACACCACCAGCTTCACCTCTCCTAATAATAATTCTCATTGTCTCATTATCCTTGACTGCACTGGAAAAAAGAAAATTGATGATTATGGAAAAAAAAATCAAGGGGTTGAAGTGATTTAAAGGGCGGATTGAGAATTAAATTTTTTTTCTAATTCCAGAGCTGATTCCGTCACCTGGAATCCACACAAGCTGATGGGAGCTCTTCTCCAGTGCTCAACAATCCACTTCAAGGAGGATGTGAGTGAAGTCATTGAAATCATTGTATAATTATAATCATTATATAATTTATTATATTTTATGATATAAATGGTAGCAATGCATTAATTCGGAATGAAAAGGCCCTCGTTATAATAACGATCGATGCGAAATCCCTGAAATGGTCGATTTGAGGGTTTGCCATGTACCCCGAAATGAGCAAATTCTCGGGAACACGGGGGAGGGTACAAATGCTCCTGGACACTGGTGGAATTTAATTAAACTAAGAGATAACATATGTTACCCTCGAGATAGGGCTGACGGAGGGTTATTCTGTCCCTCTCCTTCCGCCTGTGCGCGAGTTTAGTTATTGCTAAACTCCCACCCCTGATCATCAACCCTGCCCTGGAAAAATTCACCCCCAACGAGATATTAAAATTCCGCTCGCCGGCTGTTGCACGAGAATTTTTTTTTTTTTTCTTGCTCTCCCGAGGGGTGAGATGAGAGGGAGTTCGACGTTATTGTTTGTCATATATTTCTGCCCTTGACATGACTGTTGAGATTTTCGTCAGCACCCCAGACCTGTCAAAGGGTGGGAAAAGACTTTGTTGCCTCAAAGGATGAGAAATCTCCCTGAGATTTTTTTGAATGAAAAAATGATTTCTATTTCGTTGGAAATAACCGAGAGTCAATATCGGTTGGTCGCCATTTTCGGGTGTACCATGTGGAACCGGGTTTCTGAATCTGATTCGCGAGATTCGCGCATGTGTAGGAATTCATCGGTATCGACCGGAACTGCAGCTAGAATTTTCGCGAGGTGCGCAAGAATTTTTTTTTATTTCATTCTCACGAGGAAAAATCAATGAAAAAAAATCGGATGACCAGAAAAAAAATGGTGTGAATATTTCCTTGATGTTTAGGGTCTTCTGATCAGCTGCAATCAGATGTCAGCTGAGTACCTCTTCATGACTGATAAGCTGTACGACGTAAAGTACGACACAGGTGACAAAGTAATCCAATGCGGTCGCCATAATGATATCTTCAAGCTGTGGCTGCAGTGGCGTGCTAAGGTACCTCAATCATGGAGTAATGGATAATCAGATAAAAGGAAATGATGAAATTTCAGGGCTCAGAAGGATTCGAGAAGCACATGGATCGACTCATGGAGCTGACTGAATACATGGTGAAGCGCATCAAGCAGATGCCGGATAAATTTTATCTCATCCTGGAACCTGAGATGGTTAATGTCTGCTTCTGGTATCTGCCGACGCGAGTGAGGAACATGCCGCATAATTCTCAAAGGGAAAAAATTCTCGGCGAGGTAAAACGATAATGACGATAATTAAAATGACGGATTAAATATAAAAATTCTCCTGCCAGATCTGTCCGATTTTGAAAGGCAGAATGATGGAGACGGGAACTCTGATGGTTGGCTATCAGCCGGACGATCGTCGGCCAAATTTCTTCAGGAACATCATATCAAGTGCCGCTGTGACAGAGGCCGATGTCGATTTTCTCCTGAATGAAATGGATCGGCTCGGTCATGATCTGTAAATCTCCCCTGATCAATTCTGTACAAAGCTTATCCAAGGACAACAACCATGAATATTGAAGTAAGACATATTCCCGTGAAGTATTCAGATGCATTATTTGCTCACATCGATTATAAAATAATCCCGGCAAACGTAATTCATCTGAAGCAGCACATGTTAGTGATAGAAGTAATAAATTATATTAACTGTTGATGCAACTGTTGAGAAATCAGGAAAAGTACATAGTCTTAAGATAATTTAATAGAGTACACAGCAATGAGAGATGATATTTGAGAGAGAATGATACAAGAGTTTGGGTATTGATCAGGGACGCAGGTGGTTCTGGTTCAGGATTAAACCAGTCCATAATTACCGATCAAGGTATTGATTGATAAATTAATTTTAATGAGTAATGAAGAGGGGAAATTATCTTTGAACCAGAATGTAATTGCGCGAAGCGAGCTGGCTCGTTCGTGAATGAAATATTTTGCGAATAGATTGAGAATTCATTGGCACTTTGAGAGTTTAACATCCAGACGTTGTGCGAGTTACAACGAATACAATCGATTGTTTGAGAAAGTCCGTTCAGATGAATTATTTTTTATTTCGTCAGAACAATCGTCAAGATATTTTCATCGAATTCTCGCCAATAGCTGAATAATTTGTTAATTTTTTTGTGCCAATTAGGAAAATTTTGTTGAGAGTCAATTGACATTTTTGTTATTAATTTATTAAGGAGCAGAGCACATCATGTGAATGATTGAGGGTGAGAATATTTAGTGTTGAAGTTTTTGAAATAAAAACAGAAACCCATGAAAGTACGTGCTTAATCCACTACTCATGATTATTCATTTCTACGGAATTAAATATTTATTCCACAATTTTATTTCAATGAATAATTTATCATTCTGAGATGACACATTTCTTGCAAGAATCATGACGATAATAAACAGTGAGAAACGATCGTACAACTTTATAGTTCTCAACACACTCGCCAGTATTCAGTAAATAATTAAATAAAAATCATATAAAATATAATGACAACAGAAAAAGTATAGATGTAACACATAAGAGAATATTCTATATTATACCTATAATAAAACAAATCAAATATATATGTATTTATGTACATTTATGAAGTTACTTCTCTTTTTGTTTCGAGAATCTACGAAACGTTTCAACGATCGTTCCGTTTTAGGTAAATTAGGATCATTTGTAGAAGGGCAATAACAATAATTACGCGTCAATTCAGCATCTTACAGATGATTGATTATTAGCAATTGAATTTTATGAAATAATTTTAATTCGTTTGTATTAATTATCAAGACGTTCCACACAAACGTCAGTCCAGCGAGAATATACGCAATGAAAAGGGAAATGAAAAGCAATTAAAGTAATTCAAGAAGGAAATTATATGATATTTATGGTGCATTAGATTGTAATGGACCGGAGTGTATTTTTAGAGAACATCCACCTATGATTGCGATACCTGAAAGAAAGGAGTGAAATAATTGATAACAGAGCTGTCCTATTGTTGTTAATGATCTCAATTCACTGATTTTATCAATGTTGATCACTTCTGCCTGATGAAATTCATTCATATCCATTTTAAATAAAATTATTGACAATTGATTCCTGTAAAAAGGAAAATGAAAAGGTAAAATGTGATTTTCGTTTAATCATGATGATAATCATTAAGTATTCAGTATGATTTTGATATTTTAAATCATGATGTTGATTCAATTTTATGTTCATTGTTCGATATTGATTATTTAGATGTTTTGCTTTCCAGCATTGATGCTCGTATCAATTTCATTCTCATTGATTTTTTTTTTCTAGCACTTGTACATAATATTCTCTTCGTCTTTTGCACACTGCACTTTTCATTCCCGCACTAGTTCCTTTTTATTTGAATTTTCTGTACTTAGGGAGTAAAAAATCATGAAGAAAGAAATTGACACGAGTGGAGGTCAGAGTCAATAATTTCGTCATTCCACCCAGTGACTTTAAATATTAAATCAATTAGAATACATTGAGAATTAGAGTGTAAGCTTGATGGGATTAAGATGAACAACAAAATCTCACGTCTTCCATTCGATAAGGAATAATTATCGGTTGATTGTATTAATTAGGTAGAAAGCACCTTAAGCCCATGTTCAATGTTTAAACCTGTATCCACGATGGATTTGCGTGAAATGTCATTTTCGCATTGAAAATGTGCGAATGTGTAAGCAATTGAGGTACGGCGTTGATGCTTGTGTTGTGTCGTAACATATATTTATTGACACCCGCTCCATCTCATTGCCAAAAGTATTGCCCAGTGTATATCAGAGTGTCTAATAAACGAATGTTAACTCAAAAAATTAAAAAATCCACTTTTCAGATTTTATTCTTCTTCCATTTATTTTTTCGCAAATTGCATTCACCTTGAAACTGCAGATCCGAGACTTGATACATTCCTGAATGCAAATTTATGCCTAAAAATTTATTTTTAATAATTATTTTCCTGAATTAGAATATTCCAGGTGAGGAAAAGGTCCTCATTGAAAACCTGTTATTCTGGTATATTTGAAACTTGTAAACAGGTGAATAAATTATCTAGAGGCCGGTCGACCTCGACGAGCCCCTGAGTTTATCAGGACAGCCTGTGGAGAGATTCAGTTTTTAACGAGAAGTTAGAGAGTGCAGTCGCAGGAATGAAGTCATTTATCAATTACTCAGATGACTCGGAGTTTCCCATCGAAAATTTACCCTATGGGGTTTTTTCAATTGCTGGCAATGTAAGTAGTAATTATTTTTATATAAGTAATTTTCTCATGCCAGGGGACATAATTCCTTGGAGGGTATCGGCTTTGTTAAAGAATTATCGGATGATGTTTACGTGGCCTATTATTTGATGGATTTAGAACATCGCCAGGCGCCATCTTGTCGGTGTGACAGAAAGCCTGTGATTTCAATTTTCTCTCTCGACCGGCGGTTATCAATTTCCAGTCGATAAAAATGCGAATGGCTTTATCAACTTTCCCCAGCTGCTGATGGAAAAATGAAATGTTAAATAAAATAATATATCAATAAACTTTGAATTGCAGGAGGCAAAACATATTGGAGTAGCGATTGGAGAACAAATTTTGGATTTATTTGTGATTTCTCATTTGTTCACTGGTCCATTACTCGGGAATAAACAAGATGTCCTCCGTCAGGAGAGTCTTAATGATTTTATGGCCCTGGGAAGGCCTTCCTGGATTGAGGCCAGAGGTACCATTCAAAATTTGCTGGGTGTGAATTGTAGGACTTTACAGGAGGAGCCACTGCGATCGAAGTGAGTAAATCAGAATTATTTTTCAGCCGACAAGATGGCGGCGCTCTCACCTCGCATCTTTGAACATTTATAAAAATGATTTATTCTCCTCAAATTCATTTTTACGTATTTCATCGTGGTGCCACACATGGAACAATTTTGTAATGCCAGTTTCCAAATATTTCGACTGTCTTAAATAATTAATCCTTGATGGTTTATTAGGGCGTTTGTCGAGCAGAAATCAGCGATAATGCACATGCCTGCCAAAATCGGTGATTACACGGATTTCTATTCTTCAATATATCACGCCACCAACGTTGGAATCATGTTCAGAGGAAAGGAGAATGCTCTTCTACCGAATTGGTGAGAAATTCTCAGGAAAATGTGAATTATACAATTATTACTGCCTAACGAAATTAAACGAAACGATTACATTCGATTAATTTGCACAGGAAATATTTGCCAGTTGGTTATCACGGTAGAGCCAGCTCAGTCGTTATTTCCGGCACTCCGATTCGTCGGCCACGCGGGCAGACACTTCCGGTAGAGGGTGAGGCACCGGTTTACGGTCCTTCAAGGCTCATGGATTTTGAACTGGAGGTTGCATTCTTCGTGGGTGGCCCACCCACCAACCTCGGCGACACAATTACAGCATCCAAGGCTTATGATCATATTTTTGGAATGGTTTTGATGAACGATTGGAGCGGTACGAAGTCATTTTCCTTCAGAATAACTCGAGGCATAACGATATTGATCATCCTCTCATTTGTTATAATCATTATTTATCCGAATTTCTGCATACATTTTTTCATATTTTTTTTTTGAAAATCGTTAGCTCCTGGATAATTGCTCCATGAAGAAAATTCAAGATGATATTTGATGGCATAACTACTGAATTATTAATTATTCATATGGGGAGTATTTATCAATAAATTGCAGCTCGAGACATTCAAAAATGGGAGTACGTGCCGTTGGGTCCATTCGGTGCAAAAAATATGGGAACGACAATATCTCCATGGGTAGTAACTATGGAGGCACTGGAGCCCTTCAAAGTTCCCAACATGCCGCAGGATCCAGCGCCCTTCCCCTATCTCCAGCATCCCGAGTCCTGCAACTTTGATATCAAGCTCGAAGTTGACATAAAGCGTAATTTCCGTTTGAATTATAAATTTTTTATTCGTGCTACATAATAATCATATTTTTTGTAGCTAATTTCTGAATTGTTAATTCAGCTACAAACGGAGTTGTGACGACTGTGTGTCGCAGCAACTACAAGTTCATGTACTGGACACCCCAGCAGCAGTTGGCTCATCACACCGTCACTGGATGTAATATTAATCCTGGAGATCTGATGGCATCAGGAACAATCAGCGGACAGGTGCGTTGATTTCCCTAAAATCCATGGAGTCAAAATAAATTATTCATTCTTCAGTCCGCAGACTCGTATGGATCAATGCTGGAACTTTCCTGGAAAGGCTCCAAGCCGATTTCGATGCAGGACGGCAGCACCAGAAAATTTTTGCAAGATAACGATGAAGTTATCATCAAAGGTGAATTGTTTACTCATTTTTCATAGTGATTTCATTTCAAATTCATAATTCCACCCTCAACTTTGGGTTGAAGTTTGGATGTTGAGTTTTGGGACACCCTATACACATTTGTGAATATTCAACACAAATCGTACTGTAGAAGCTGCCGTATTGAAAAATCAAAGGATTAATCCAAAAATGATTTGTCTAATGTTTAGGATATTGTATTGGAGATGGCTACAAAATTGGTTTTGGCCAGGCAACAGGAAAGCTCCTCCCCGCGAAATCCGAATAGCCACTGATGTCACAATATGTTTCTATTAATAAAATCATAATTGTTTATTCTATCGATTAAGTAATGTCGAACTCATTTGTCCCAACTAAAAACTACACTTTGCTATCGATCCCCCGGCCTTCGCTTGCGATCAATAGTCAGTTGGTCACATGCAGGTGAGCGGGATAGTAGAGCAGGTGCGATGATGGCAGGCGCTCTGTTCCGGTACGTAGTAAAATAATAATTCAGTCAACGTGTTAAAGCCTTGTGAACAGGCCCACAGCAAATGTTTATCACTTGCATCGACATGCCAATAACTGAGAATAGTGACTACGTCCAATTATTTGGAGGCATTCACGCTCGTGGTCTAGTCATGTTGTGAGCTCGTCAGGTTCTGGGATATTTATCATTCAACAGGAGCTTGCAAGCTCTGGAGATGACGCTGAATGAACCGACTGCTAGGTGGATTGTCCCTCTGAATGATGGTAATCATGTGGTGGAGTTCGAGCATGGCACTGCCACTGGGAGACGAGTTGTGAAGATTGATGGGAAGACTATGGTTCATCGGGAGTGGATGTTTCGACTCGTCGGGGACGAAGTGGTCATGTTCGGAGATACTAAATTCGTGATTCGTGTTGATCCTATACCAGGTAAGCTCTCTGGACTAGTCAATTGCAGCAGAATTACCTGTATTTGTAATTTAAATGGAAATTTTGGTCTTGTCACAGGTCTCAGATATTCATACACTCTCTGGGTGAATGGCAAGAGCTTCAAAAATTTTGTCCAGTCACAGTCAAAGGTTCTTGAATCCTGGGTGGCAAAAATTGGAGATAATAAGTATAGGATTGTGTTAGGTAGGAATTCTAATATCATTTTGAAGCGATCTGTATCTTCTAGAATAGTCATCAATTATTTTAATGGCTGACGAATTTTCTGCGGAGGAGGATCAGATTTTTTTTATGAATAGCTTTCATTTCCATGGAAAATGCACCATTTTTATTCAGAATCATTTTAAATAATCGGAGTTTCCGTTTAGATAAGACAACGCAAGCTGTGTGGGTCAATGGAGAGCAAATCGACGTGGAGGTTAGATTTTTTTCGACTCTACATAATTCGCACGAATAATTGTGAAGACCAATAATAATATTTATGGGATTGCAGAATGAATTCATTGATGGAGGTGCTGAAATGCTGTTTCTCCTTGGAGGTGTACCAGCAGTCATTCGCTCTTGCAGTTCAGAGCAAAAAGGTGCTGGCATAAAGTACATACTTTACGTGGACGGCATAGAAATTACTGAACAAAATTTGCTGTCACCGATAGAATAAATATTCGATAATATTCGGTAATTGATCACATGTGCCTTACCAATGGTCTTAATTTTAACGTGCCCCTTACATATTTTATATTCACCTGTACAACAAAGATCGATTATTGTGATTAACCCTCAGAGAATAAAATATAAAAAATACGAACAAAAGATTTTTGTGTCCGTATTTCTGAACAGCTTTCCCAGCGTAAATAATCATTCTAAATTGTTCATCGATTATGGCTCATTCTTCCTCTGGTAGTATTTCTGAAGATATTCAAGCACCAGATCATTAACCAGCGGTTTCAGATCCCGAGCTGAAATGAACGCCCCGTGATTGAACGTCGGGAATTTCACAGTTTCATAAATTACGGATTGCTGCGGTGAAAGACTTTGAATAAAAAATTTCATATCTTCTTCCGTGGTGACTACATCCCCTGGACCTCGAAAAATGGCCATCTGAGGCACGTCGATGGCGCTGACATCATAATCCGGAGCTACAGGTGTTCCGTAATGCTGAATATTCAGTTCACTCGTCAAATAATCATATCGACGAAATGTCCCTTCAATAAATACATAATAAATGATTAATAATTGATATAAACCGTAAATATTAATAATTACCGGTAAGTGTTTGCTGGCTGTAATGAAAAATCACTTTGGCTGATGTTCCTGCGGGGTAATAAGACATAACACCGAGGAATTCTCTCTGAAATACGCATTGAATATTTTCAATCATTCCAAAATTATTTAAAATTACCAGAAAACAAACCGATGGTTTTGTCCTCACAGGAAAAAAATGATAATTGAGAAATTTATAATATACTCACTAGATCGAATTGGTCTCGGTCATATCCAACGAGTTGATCCATCCAGCTCTGACACAACTCAAGCAAGGACCTGGTGGACGC
Organism: Fopius arisanus; assembly: GCF_000806365.1. Classification (NCBI taxonomy): domain Eukaryota; kingdom Metazoa; phylum Arthropoda; class Insecta; order Hymenoptera; family Braconidae; genus Fopius; species Fopius arisanus. Next base: position 391,244 of record NW_011887833.1, read on the forward strand.
GCAAAAATAAATGGTCAAGGGGCTCAATATTTTCTGACTGAATACTTCAACAGCACCATTCCGGGAAAATATCTGAGGGATCAGAGCTACTGCAGGGAGAATATCCCTGAGATGTGTCCGAGTTACTGAGTAAACCACTGGAGCAAAGTAAACAACAAAATCCATTTTCTTGTTGTATTCTGGACGAGCACTCAACAGCATTATGTGAGTCGTAGCACCCAATGAGTGACCGATGAATGATAGAGTTGATTGATTCGCTGTCTTCAGGGCGAAGTCTATCTGCGCTGGAAGATCCTGAAGAGCGTACTCGTCCATACTAGACGCAGGAAAATTACTCGTTTTAATAATTGTTAAATTACCGGTGAACCGTCATATTTGTAATCAACCTGAAGTCCCAGAATTTTGAATCATCTGTGAACAGGGTCTCATGACTCAGGCAGTAAGTATTTCCGCGGAAATTTCCCATCCAAACGTCGTACCCGGCATCTGACAGTTGATATCCTGAAATGGAATGCATTTTTTTTATTGAAATCATTGATAATTATTTTGCTTTTTTGTGGGGAGATGAATACCGAGACTTTTTGGAGATCCATATACGATGAAGGCATCTGATGTCGCCATCAATCCGTGCTGGAGAAAAACCACAGGTCGCGGTGATTTTTCTTCATCCATTGATGAATTCGGAAGAATCCTGTGTAGAGCGAGAATATATCCGTCTTCTGTTGTAACATTGTACCACTCTATTTTTCGCCCGTGAAGTTTACCCAGTCCCCACTGGGATTTCGATAGAATTCCGATAAATAATTTTTATGAAAAAGATTCATCATCATAAATTTTGATATTTCCCATTATCAACTCACAACATCGAGGGCGAAAAAAAGCTTTCCTTTTCCTTCCTCCACTGAGTGCAGCTTCGGTGTTCGTGGAATGAGTCCGGAATGAATTAGTGGAAATAATGATAAACAAATAGAAAAATGAATTATCAATTTAAACATTTGTAAGTCCGGAGAAATCATGCGCGCTCAAATCCGGAGAAGCATTGAAATTTTGCCTCCCGTTATTCACGAATGATCCGATTACGGCATCTAATAAAGACTGATAACCGCAATTTTACTTTAGATATTTCCATGCCTGAACTAAAAATCGAATGCAGGATCAAAGAGCAGTAATAATCAACGAAGTAAAAGCTATTCACAATATATGAATCATTAAAAACTCATGAAATTATCGATGTCTCCACTGGATTTTCGTACCAGCCGTCAATAATAAAATCATTAAAAAATTTTATAATGATCCATGAATCTGACGCATCCATAATTATTTTATTGACTGCAATGAAAATTTTTTCATGAATGGATGGACTTCGAATCATTTGCAGAAAAATATATTCTCATTTACCAGACTATTTACTCAAGAAAGATACAGTAAACAGAGCAGAACTTGCAGGCAACCCAGAACTACATATTCCATCGATTAAACATCGAATTCGTTACCGACGTTCATTTCTCGTAGAGCCGATTCCACAGCTCAACCTCAATTCAAGTGAAAATTAATCCATCGACAAGATGAGATCAAAATTCACAGCAATCTCATGAGTCGTGAATTAAAAATTGCTCATTTCCATGTCACGATATGACGTCAACCAGAAAAGCCAGTGGTATCAGCCTCGTCTCACGGCTAACCTTGGGTTTGGAGGAGGAGCCTAATTATGACGGTATTTAAACGATAAATTAGAGACTTCCTCAATCTCTGTCACCACTTTTCCAAATATTTCCGTTTGTTAACAAAAATTAATTTATCTGTTCGTAATGTTGGAATTATCTTATTTCTGGACGTTTCAATCATTCCCTTTCAGAAATGAGTGATGAAAACCTGCAAGAGAGTCTAGAGACAGCTATTCATACCAATGAACTTCTGGAACTGGAAAATATAGTTTTCGAACGGTATTTGAGGAGACACGACCCGCAATCTCTCGTCAGTGAGTTTTAAATGCTTGCACCGAGAAATGATAGCCTGAGGGATTTTTCGTACAAAAAGGAAATATTGAAATGCTTGTCCATAATATTTTTGATGTGTTAATTTGAATTGGTAACAGCAATGACACAAGCCCTGGAAACAGCGAAGCAACTGCAGAGAACTGCATCCCTCATAGCCCCGATGGCTTCATTCCAAAACTTGACAGGAAGTGTGCGTGGATCCACCACGATACGAGATAAGATTTCAATGTCACCGAGTACAGGTGGAAGTGTTCAAACAGTCACAGGAAGTCGTCGTTACGGATCTGTCCTGATACCGCAGACCAAGAGCCTCAGGTGAGTCAGTCTCCGTCACAAAAATTCCAATTCAACTTCCTCGTGATTCAGGATAACCGTCAACCATCGAATTGAGATGGCGAATAAAGAAATCGAGGAAATGAAGAAGCACCTGGTGAATCTCGAGCAGGAAACCATAAAGAAGAAGGCTAATCTCAAGGCCAAGACCGAAGAAATTCAGATGAGGATCAAAGACATTCAGGAAGCGAAAACTCAGCTGGAGGAGAACGTCATCAAGGGGGTGGATCCTGTGACTGGAAAAATTCCAGCTGAAAAATTCATCAGGTAAACTCCAGACTTATGGAAAAAGAAACTGAAATGACTGGAAATTTTTTAGATTCATCGAAGACCGGATCAAAGCTGCTGACAGAATGATAGAAAAATTGCGGCTCAAGTCGCTGTCACTCAAGCAACAAATCAAAAAGGTCAAAATACAATTGCAGCAGAGGGAAGAACTCGGCGAGACTCTGCACCCGATTGATTTTCAGGTTCTCGCGATAGAGAATCACGATTACCTGAAGAAGATCGAGGAGAAAACCGCGGACCTGTCGGAGCTGAAGAAAATCACCGGCCGATACAATCTCGAATTGAGTATTAAAAAAAATAAATTACTGGAGCAACGACAAATTCTCAAAAATATGGAGAAAGAGATTGAGTTGAAGAAGAAACACATCGAGAAACTCAAAGTTGAAGGAAAAAATATAAAAGATGAAGTGGAGAAAACTGATAAACAAATTGAGGAGATTAACAAGTTGATGGCAGAACAAAAGGCAATTAATACCTTAATCGCCCGATTATTCATAACAAATTAATTATCAATGACTTGCTTTCAGGTGCCAGACGTTCTGGAATTAATAAAAGTGCAAGCGGAGCTCCAAGAAATGAAGAAGACATTCAAACGTCTAGAAAGACGTAAAAATATTCAAATGATTGCCCTAAACACCTTCAAAAAACATCAAAAACAATTAAATCAAATGGAATTACCCAGGAAATCACAGCCTGATTAATTTTATCAATCCTCCAAATGCCAATTAAAAATACAACTGATTGAATTAAACCCATAAATTTTTTTTCTCATAATTATCACTCTTAATTGAAATTTTAATTCCAAAAATCATCATTCCGTTTTTTTTTCACAAACGTACGATCATGTTTATTAAATATTCACAGGATCAAGTGTCCGAATTATTTTTTATCTACTCCGTCAGGGTAAACAATAAACTCTCCCTGAAATTTTTCAATTGTCCATCTTGAGCTGGACCTCTTCGCACCAGAGGACTTCGTGTTCTCCAATGTGCAACTAGGAGTGGACGCAATTATCTCACGAGTAATTACCACGCTATCCTAGCCGTCACAGATTGCACCACAAGATAATTGTTGTTACCGGTGTTGTTCTTACTGAAGGAAGCAAAACGGAAAACGCCAATTCCTGCGTATCATTCAATGATACGCCTAGCAAAATGAATAAATAAAATAAAACACAATATTCATTGTTTATTCATATTTTTCATACTCCCGTGGACCGAATAGTTTTATCGTATCAATTTTCATTCAATGCAACATAATAATAATAACTCTACGAATTTTTTATTGAAATTCAAGGTAACACGCTCCATCAGTGAATAGCCAGCAGCATCTCGTCCATTTGTTCAACGAAATAAAAATTATTTATTCCTTCTTCAATATTCAATTCCATAAGATAATTCTCTGTAACACGCAATAATAATTACACACAATTGAAATAAATTCTCTATTCAGTATTTTTTTTTGCACGTGTGATGAGAATTTTCATGCGGAATTCGGGCTTTATTTTATTCTCGTATCATTCCCATTATTTTCTTGATGAACTCTCGCTAGGTCAGTGCACACAGTCGCTGTCAAGAGGTCCAAAAGCCGTGGAGAACACAAAAAGTCATTAGATCCTGTGGGTTGAACCGGAGAATCGACGGGAGACGGGGAAAATCTCCTATCAGATTTTTGTCTTGTTTTTTTTTATGGGAAAATCGAAGGGGTCTTTTAATGTTGGAAGATTTTTGGCTCGTGCCACCGGTGAATCTGTTGGTTACGCTTCATGCACTGGTGATGCCTGTCCCTTCCTCTACTGGATACTCTGGACGACGTCCTGTGGAATATTACCCTCGTGGAGTCAGTTTTCGTCGGGACACCAACGGATACGGATATTTTTTAAATATTCATGCGTAATTGTGGTATTATAAATTTGGATTAACCGTGGATTCTTCTTTTTTATAAACGGTAAATAATTATAAAAAATGGGAGGAATCTTTTTATTTCAGGGATAATAGCAATTAAAAAAAATGTGTAATAATTTTATTCCCAGAAAAATATTTAAATTATTTTCCCATCCGCGGAATCGATCCGCCTCGCCGAAACTCCGTTGCCTAGGCACTTGACCACAAAAATTGTTTTATTGTTCCAGAGATTCCCCGTGCCGTCGTAAACGGAGTAATTATTAAATAATCAAATTTACAGTTACCCGAAATATACATTGAGACCGTGACGAAGTATAACGAATAACAGGAATGATAAATCCGTAAAATGAGGTATGATTGAAGTATTTGAGAAAGTGGAGAGAATTTTTGAATCACCGACAGTCCAAATTCGAGAAAAAAAAATGGACAGAGTTCTGATTTCGCTGTTTGCATTATCCGGATTGCTGATTCTATGTGGAGAGGGGGAGGGGCGTTACACAGAGGTGAGGCAAACAGTTATTACTTTATTAACTTTCACTCGAGTCATTGCATACAACGATTGAGGTACATCACGCCCTTCGGTGTTACTCGAGGTTTAACGGGTCTTCAAAGATGATACGATGATAGAGCTCCTCCAAGAAAGTTCTATTGTTCTCTAGATATTGATGGTCAAGGGGATTTAGAATTCTAATTGGTTTCCTTTACGAGGGAATCGGTAATTAGCCGCGGGAAAAAATGCATATTCAAAATTTTTTTCACTTTTATCATTTCATTAAAAAAATTGAAATTTTATTTTATTTCATTATATTTTATTCCAAATGATTAAAAATTATTTATTGTTAAGCTTGTAATGTGAAGATCTGTTATTATTTTATGAATCTTTTTTGGAAAAATTATCTACGGAATTCAGGGACTCAACGTCAACTTGGGTGAGGCCCTTCAATTTTTACGGGAATATGATCGCGAAGCTTCCAATATCTGCACGAGGACCATGATGGTACAGTGGAATTTCGCGACGAATATCACGGATTATAACAGAAGAAAAATGGTAATAGAAGAGATTAAAGAAGTACCTAGAAGTGCGTTTATTTTATTTTTATAATTTTCTGTTGAGTTGGAGGAGCAAACGTTGAAGCTGAAGTTCGAGAGGTCCTCGTGGAAGAAGGCCGTGAGTTTCGCTTGGACAAGGATTCCAGACCCATTAACCAGGAGACAACTCAAGATGATCGCAGTCAAAGGAAGAAACTCGTTGACCGAAGACAAATTTAATGAGGTGATTAAATCGGTGATCATAATTACGCAAAATCCAAACCCCTCACCCATTTATTCCATTAAAAATTAGAATATTCATTGATGGTGTGGGAATATGAAAATTTTTCATGGCAGATCCATCACTTGATCGTGGAGATGAAGGAATCGTACACCAGAGCTCGACTGTGTCCTTACAAGAAGATGGGGACAGCCTGTGACCTCGACATGGATCACGGTAACTTATAATTTTCAATAATCATTGGTATGAATTTTTTTCTTGTGCAAGAGGATATTAATTTCGTGTGAAGGAACAATCATATTTATGATTGTAAAAATTTGAAGTTCAGTCCCAATTTTTTTATGCAGATGTGAACAAGATAATGGCAAAATCGAGAGATTACGAGGAACTCCTGCACTACTGGAGGGCATGGCAGGAGGCGGTGGGGCCTCCCCTGAAGAACAAGTACATGAGGTACGTGCAGTTGGCTAATCAGGCTGCAAGGTTGAATGGCTTCTCCGACGCTGGGGACCAGATGAGAGAGGCCTACGAGGACGATTACTTCCAGCAGAACATCGCTGAAGTCGTTTCAGCAATCACTCCCCTGTACAAACACCTCTTCACGTACGTCAGGAGTAAATTGATCGAGAGATATGGTGACAGAGTGAGAGCTGATGGCCCTCTGCCTGCCCATTTACTGGGCAACATGTGGGCACAGAATTGGGAAGGGATTTATGACCTAGTGGAGCCATTTCCAGCTGCTAGGAGATTCGATGTCACCCTGGATATGATTATCCAAGGATTCACTCCGTTGAGGTTGAAATTTCATTTATA
>NW_011887833.1:397898-405687 GCF_000806365.1 Fopius arisanus
TTTTTTTCCCCAGAATGTTTCAAACCGCAGAAGAATTTTTCACATCCCTCGGGATGAAGCCGATGCCCCCGGAATTCTGGAGATACTCAATGTTCGAAAAACCAATCGATCGAGACGTTAAATGTACACCGAGTGCTTGGGATTTTTGCAATCGAATTGATTACAGGTGGTTTTCTCAGTCTTTTATAATTTATTCATTGTTCTCATCCCCATAATTCAACATGTGATTCAGAATTAAACAGTGTACGAGGGTTACAATGGAGGATCTATTATCAACCCACCATGAGATGGCGCACATCGAATATTATCAACAGTACAAAGATCAACCTCTGATTTTTCGAAATGAAGCTCTACCTGGATTCCATGAGGCAGTCAGTGATGCTGTGGAGCTGTCTGTCATGAATCCGAGGCATTTGCAGAGAATCGGGCTCTATAATAATTCCACCGAGGATTACGAAAGCAATATCAACTTCCTGATGCTCATGGCTTTGCGCAAAGTGGCGTATCTGCCATTTGCTTACATCGTTGATCAGGTGCATGCGCCATTTTTCATTTCCAATGATTATTTTTCATCTTTTATAATGATTGATATCAGGATTATTAATTTTGGACAGAGTATAAATACTTCGGACGAAAATTGAACAATGGAAGCATCACAAATGAAAAGTTAAAAGAATCATAGGAGAAACGAATTTTTTTTTTGTGTGAATAATCATTTTCTCAGCTCAGGGTGCATGAAAAGATGGAAAAAAATATTTTTCTATTCAATTTTGAGATGATTATTCATATTTTCATGATGAGCTGATGGAGGATTCATTTGCAGTGGCGATGGAGAGTATTCAGTGAAGGCGTTACGGATATGACGACTCGGTGGTGGGAGTTGAGGCTTCAGTACCAGGGGGTTGTACCCCCCATTGCGAGGATCGAAAGGGATTTCGATCCTGCATCGAAATATCATATCCCAGCTGATATTCCTTACGCTAAGTAACTCAAATAATCCATTTTTCCTTCAGTATTCAATTATTCATCCAAGAATCGAAAGGCTAAAACCAATTTCAACGTCGATTTTCAGATATTTCGTTGGATCAGTCATGCAATTCCAATTGTACGAATCCCTTTGTGATATTTCTGGACATAACGGTGATTTACATTTATGTGATCTGTATCGATCTAGAGAGGCAGGACGATTACTCTCGTGAGTTCTGAAATTTACGAAGTAATAATTGGATTAATCTCGAATGATTATGTTTTTTGTTTATTTTTCATAGTGATCTTCTTTCGCAAGGCTCTTCACGGCCTTGGCAGGACATTGTCAGAGAAATGACACGTGGAAGAACAAATAGAATAGATGCTGCTGCATTAATGAGGTACTTCGATCCACTTTATAAATGGCTGCAACGAAAAAATGTCATGGAACCCGTGCTTGGATGGATTACGAATCAAGATGATACAGGTGATTCAGCCGGAATCATAAAACTTTCAATTTTTTTCAATTTTTTAGATAATTATTTATAAAATCCCTGGTTTCAGCTCTTTTTGCCCACTGGTACGGAGGCTCTGGACCCAAGGTCACTTGTTATCATTATCTTATCATAATTTCCATCTCGATATGCCTCATGATAATCCGATAATACCGACGGAGAGTGGACACTACATCATGTGGAAAAGCTGTGTACATATAAAGACGACATTTATTATTGTACATAAAAGCTACGAGAATATTTATTGTCATAGTTGTTAACAATTATTTAATGAATTATTATTTGAGTGAATTATTATATGAATTATTGTATGAGTGTCAATAAAGAAATGGACAGGGCTGTCCGTTGCTATTCTTGTAACAACTCAATTTTTCTAGTGTATCCTCTTCTAACCCAACCTGATCACCATTTTCATCGACACAATAGTATTGACTTCTTCGATGTTGCCAGCGCTCGAAATTACCGTAGCTACAGCATTTTGGTAATTCTGAGACTCGATTTTGAGAAAGCAGCCAGACAGTCCTAGCACAATCTAGATTTCAAATAAAGAAATGACCTGAAAAATTATTTTTGTTCATAAAAAATTATGATTAACTCACTGCAATGCATCACGCTAGCTTCTAGGCTATCCACATCTGCTGCATAATTATCGATTTGAATCCCTGACGGGTCGACACAAATTTTTTTTGAACCCATGATCTGCACCCGATGGAACATCCCATCGGGTTGGCAAATCGGATTGTTGAAGAGAGGTTTTTTTTCTAGCTGTGATCCTGAAGCTATTCCTCTCATGAATTCGCAATCTGTCAGGAACGATCCAGGCATGTGTATTTTTGGGTCAACTGATGAAAAACAGGGTTTATTTTTTTTATATAAAAAAAATTGCAGAAATTGGTACTTGCAGCGAATTTTGAAATACTTTTGCACTCACAACAAGAAGGATATCCTTCCTTGATATCTTTCACCTTTACAGTCTCCACTTCAGTATTCGGATTACCCGCAATAGGATTGACGCATGCGCAATCCGCTTGATTCCCCAACATGCACTGCAATTGGTCGAATAGTCCATGTTCTGTGCATCGAGCTGTGAATACCGGAATTTTTTCTTTCTCCCAACGTGACATGTCTATAGTTTTTTGGGCTTTCCAGTGATTTATGGAGCATCCTGTGATGAAGAATATACATCTGCCATAAAAAAGCTGGCGGAATTAAAAATTTGGGTTATATCATTCTTATCACCACAAGTCATTTTTGTTTCATCCCAGGAATTCAAAAACGCCGACTCCCCGAATATCCTTTCTCCCTCTGGAGAGACGCAATAGCATCTGGAAATTCCAGGTGAATTTCAAGAGAATATATCTGCATATAAATTAATATTCACAGGTTCATGGAAAAATAATAGAAAAAATCTCATCAAAATTACATAGATCCTGGAATGCAATGAGAAGACGCGAATAATCCATCGTTATCGCATTTGGGGCGCACTTCAAGATATCCTACGCTGCCTGCGGCCTTGTCCTCATCCCATTTTTTCTGACTCTTAGTGCATTCCGTTTCCGTCACTGGAAATTTTGGAACTCCGCAATAAATTAATGAAATGCACATGAAATTGGAATTAATGAAAAAAAAATATTGACACACTTTTCTGACACGTAGACAGCCCATTAGGATTCCTAACACAGGATAAACCTGGACCACACATTTCTGTAGGTGGTAAAGTCCCCGGAGAGCCAGTGGTGCAGGATCCACCCTCCAGAATGTGCGCCAAACAATATTCGCAGCAATTGCAAAGGTCAGGATATGGGAGATAAGTGCCATAATGAGTTGCATTCATGATCAGGCATTCCTCTTTCAATTCTGGACAACCGGTTCGCTCCTTATAATCCTATTCCACAATCAATATTTCATTTTCATAGATAATGAACACAATATTTCTCTGCCGTCACCCTTCGAATTAAAATAAAACTGGAAATTTATTACAAGAGTCAGATAACTGTAACAGAAAAATACAACTTTATTTCAATTACCGCACAAAATTGAGGTGTACATCTTATTTCTGTATCACTGTGGATAACACCGATCACTCCCACCGTGAAAAACCAAATTTTGAAAGCGATCATTCTCCCTCAGGAAAATTGCTGTGATCCACCTCTCGCAAATAATGACGGCTATCTAATCTTCATCATTGCAATTCTTACAGATAGAGAGAAGAAAACCTTATCGGAACTGATAATTTTTAATCGGAAATAACTTCTAATATTTCTATAAAATTATGAAGATAATGGAAAAAATAGAGAGGGGATTCCCCCGCGGAGCTGTAAAGATTAAATCGATTTTATTGATTTCATATTTCCCCAATAAACGTACATGGAATAAGCCCTACGCAGGATATAATATAAAAAATATGATCAAATATGTTAAATTAATTTCGTAGACAAAGGATATATGAAAAAAAAAAAATATTTTGCAAAAAAATTTAAAAGATCCTTCACATTTTCTTCCAAGCGAGAATCATATTGTTAGCCGGCATATCAATCATCTCCACTAATGTTATATCATACTTGAGTGCAATTTTCTTGAGATCTACCACGTCCCTGAGGCCCCAATCAGGGTCCTGCGATCGAAGGGACTTATCAAAATTAACATTGCTCTCAGGCGTAATTTTTCCATCAACAGCATAAGGACCATAAGTGATCAGCAATCCTTCAGGCTTGAGCAGAGCTCCGGCATTCTCAAAGAGACCGAATGTGCACTTCAAGGGAGAGATGTGGATCATATTGGCACAGTAGATGTAATCCAAACTTTTCTCTTTGAAGTGTTTACCAGGCCAGGTGTTCCAGGTCTGAGTGATGTCGATGTGCAGGGGATCGCGGGCGTTGTCGAAGTATTGGGTGTAAGCGAGAATGCTGTCCAGAAGATTTACGTCAAATTCCGAGGGATGGAATGTGACTTGTGGAAACTCCGGGGCAAAGTGGGCCATATGTTGCCCTGAGCCCGAAGCTATTTCTAATAATTTCTGATTGGGTCTTCGATCAATTAGTCTCTTCAACACTTGCAGGATTGGATACTTGTTGCGATCTGCTGCTGGATAGACTAGCTTCTGCGCAGCTGTCGCGACAGATCTGAAATAATTTCTCACTTGAACTCAAAACGAATACAAATTTCAATACGTCTCATGATTTCCAAATCCAGAAGAATTCAATCTGTATTACAATGTTATTTACCTGTGATGTGTAGCTGCATGAATGGTATTGATCATCTTGACCTGAAAGATTCAATACTTGAATTTAATAATCTGGGAAAATCATTACCATTAAAGTGCCAATAAAAATTCAATTTATTTCTATCCATTAATGATGGATTACAATATATTATCATAACCTCTTTCTCACTCCTGTCCAATCAATGTCGATCTATTTACAAAACGAGAATCTCATTGGCTATCGCTATCGACCCTCTCCCGTGCCCTCCCCTTCTTCTCATTATTTTTCTTCGACTTCACAGATGACGGTAAGTAAACCGAGTGCCCGGTTTTCTTCAGATGATCGAATAACTTATTTTTGCTTGAAAATTCTGATTTGCAGGTCACGCAAAAGTGCTCGACATCAGGAACGTCAGAAGGCTGTCCTTCCTTTTTACTCCGTTCAGCTTTGACTTTGACGTCCGTTTGTTTCTGCGTCTTCCTCAATTCCTTCGCTTTCTTCCCTTTAGTCCTCGCTGCCGGTGTAGAATTCCCTTCCGAAGGAGTCGGCTGTGCAACCTCTTGAGTTTTTTTTTCATCATCATCATGATCCTCACCAGCTTTCTCTTCTCTCTTCTTCAACAGATCCTCCCTGTTCTGCCTCTTTCTTCTCTGCTTCTTGGACAACCCAACATCAAGATCGAACTCTTCATCACTTCCATCAACAACCGGACTCTTAATCGTTTTTCCTTTCTTCTTCTTTTTTTTGCTTGTCACCAGCATTTCCTCGTCTTCCTGATCTGATATCAACTCACCCTCAGACGCATCGGCTTCTTCGCTCTTCACCTCTTCGCTTCCCGGAAAAATATATCCACTCGTATCCATTTGCGGCTCAACGACGCACTCCCTCGTATTTTTCTTTCGATTTCTAATTGATTCCTTATCATCGTCATCAGAATCCGATACGAGCTCTCCGTCAGAGGCTTTCCCATCGTCTTCATCATCGTTGACGCTTCGAGGATTGATCAAAAAATCCGGCATTTCCGGTCCAGTCGCCAACCGAGCTCCCTTCCCCGAATTCACCCCCTCACACGCCTGACCCTTGGAATCATCCCCATCAGAGTTCTTCTCCCCATCATCGCTGTAGGCAAATGTCTCATCATCCTCGACCATCGCAATCTTCATGGTCACAACATTATCCCTGTGTTTCTTCGAATTCTCATGATTACTAAAAGCCTTCTGAGTCTTGAATATCTTGTTACAAGCCACGCAGTACAGTGCATTAGAGTCAATGACCTCGTCCTCATCATCCTCATCCCCCGAGATCTCTTCACCGAACTCCGCAGCAAGATCAGCCTCGATGTGTTTCAACTCGGACTCGATATTCGAGAACTTGGACCAGTCCGAAATCTTGTGATCCTTCAGCTCCCGCTGTCGCTCCAGGAGCTGCTGCCTCTGACGTTCTTTCGCTTTTTTCGTATTTTCTAGCGCCCTCTCTGCGAGCCTCTGGGCATGCGCCTGAACTCTTTTATCTCGTTTTCGGATAAACGCCACGAGATTACGCACTTGCTCGTTCCTCTCGCGTTTCGCTTTGTCCCGTACTTTTTTATTCTCCTTCTCGACGAGACGGAGAACTCTTCTATTCGGTGTTTCACGGATGTCGTATGGATCCAGCCATGCAAACGATCGCCTGGTCGTGTAGCTCTGCCAATAGGCGTAAAATGGATGCACCACGTCGTCGTAGGAACTCTGGGAATCCCCAAAATTCGGAACTTCATTGTCGGATTCCCCGTCCCTCGCGAATTCCGCGTCTTCAGCTGCTAGGGTCTCGAAGACATGTCTGTAGACCATGTAGAAGCCTTTCTCGTCATCGTTGTAACCCTTGAAGCAGCTTGGGGAGAAGTACTGGAAGAGATCTATCGACTCGTCCTTGTAGTTCTCCCCGATTCCACCTTTGAGGATCGCTTCTCGATGATTGTCGTACCACGAACGCTCGTGTGGATCTGACAGCACTTCATAAGCTTGTTGGACAAGTTGGAACTGCTCTTTCGCCTCGACTGGCGTATCAAGGTTCTTGTCAGGGTGCCATTTCAGGGCTAGCTTGCGGTAGGACTTCTTCAGGTCGTCGTCGCTTGCATCTCGGACAACTCCGAGAACTTCGTAGTAACATTTCATCGTGCAGAGGGCTGGTGGAATATATTTAGCTGATTTACTTCTTCGGCTCCCAGTGGTCAGGAATTATTTTAATAATATTATTTTAATTCAGTTTTTATTCCATTTTTTCTCTCTCGAATAGAAATTTTTTGAAAAATCTGATACTCTAATCACATTTAGTAGGAAATATAAAGTGTTTAAACAATTGATTTTTATAAATCAATCCTTGGAATTGTTTGTTTAATGTTTCATTGTTACAGTAAACTTATTAATTAATCGTGTATACTCCCTTAATAATTTTTTTCAACTGATTAACACAAATATATTTTTCTTTTTATCAATAAATATATTTCGCGGTAAACCGATCAACAAAAAACCGCAATAACAATAACAAAACGAAATCGCATGAAAACCATTATGTTCGAGGTTAGAGAATTACTAGAGACTGCATTCACATCCCAGAAAATTCTCTAGTAATAGCTATGGCAATCAATTCAATAATCTCCACCAATTATTTTCAACCACGAGCGAAAAAATCATTTCATTAGCTTATTCTATTTCTGTTTTTATAAATAAACTCATGCTCACCAAAAAGATCGGTACCTCCACTGTTCAACCTCGAAACTTTTAAGCTGTCGACAACAAGGAATGCCTATTTATCACGATAAAAATTTTATGAAAAAACGACTCTGGAATTTACATTTGAAAAAAAAATAATTTCTCATGTGAATTCGAATTTTTGAAATATTAATACTGAGTTATTGATTGATTTACCAATTAATGTAATTGGTTGATGATATTTCGGGGGAAAATTTTTTGGGATTGTCACGTTTAAAATCGTAGGTGGAATTTTCAAAATGTTTTACGGGCGTAATTAATGCGGACGAGTCAACTCGTTTTTCGGTTTTAATTATTTATGCAATTGAAGTGAATTTTTTTATTGAAATTGGAGCTTCTCATAGTGTGTCACCCA